>NC_047104.1:1416590-1566590 GCF_902500255.1 Thalassophryne amazonica
AGTATTTGACCCCCTACCAACCAGCAAGAATTCTATCTCTCACAGACCTGTTAGTTTTTCTTTAAGAAGCCCTCTTATTCTGCACTCTTTACCTGTATTAACTGCACCTGTTTGAACTTGTTACCTGTATAAAAGACACCTGTTCACACACTCAATCAATCACACTCCAACCTGTCCACCATAGCCAAGACCAAAGAGCTGTCTAAGGACACCAGGAACAAAACTGTAGACCTGCACAAGGCTGGGATGGACTACAGGACAACAGGCAAGCAGCTTGGTAGAAGACAACAACTGTTATGATTATTTATTAGAAAGTGGAAGAAACACAAGATGACTGTCAATCTCCCTCGGTCTGGGATTCCATGCAAGATCTGACTTTGTGGGGTAAGGAGGACCTGGTCAATGACCTGAAGAGAGCTGGGACCACAGTCACAAAGATTACATTAGTAACACATGATGCTGTCATGGTTTAAAATCCTGCAGGGCAGCAAGGTCCCCCTGCTCAAGCCAGCACATGTCCAGGCCTGTTTGAGGTTCACCAGTGACCATCTGGATGATCCAGAGGAGGCATGGGAGAAGGTCATGTGGTCAGATGAGACCAGAATAGAGCTTTTTGGAATCAACTCCACTTACCATGTTTAGAGGATGAGAACAACCCCAAGAAAACCATCCCAACCGTGAAGCATGGGGGTGGAAACATCATACTCTGGGGGTGCTCTTCTGCAAAGGGGACAGGACGACTGCACCGTATTGAAGGGAGGATGGATTGGGTCATGTATTGTGAGATTTTGGCAAACAACCTCCTTCCCTCAGTAAGAGCATTGAAGATGGGTCATGATTGGGTCTTCAGCATGACAATGACCCCAAACACACAGACAGGGCAACTAAGGAGGGGCTCCGTAAGAAGCATTTCAAGGTCCTGGAGTGGCCAGTCTCCAGACCTGAACTCAATAGAAAATCTTTGGAGGGAGCTGAAACTCCAATTATGAAAGATCTAGAGAAGATCTGTGTAGGAGTGGACCAAAATCCCTGCTGCAGTGTGAAAACCTGGTGAAAAACTACAGGAGTTTCAGTCAGGTTTTAGAATTCATCATAGTACAGAAACAGCATTAGTGAAGGTTACAAATGATCTTCTTATGGCCTCGGACAGTGGACTCATCTCTGTGCTTGTTCTGTTAGACCTCAGTGCTGCTTTTGATACTGTTGACCATAAAATTTTATTACAGAGATTAGAGCATGCCATAGGTATTAAAGGCACTGCGCTGCGGTGGTTTGAATCATATTTGTCTAATAGATTACAATTTGTTCATGTAAATGGGGAATCTTCTTCACAGACTAAAGTTAATTATGGAGTTCCACAAGGTTCTGTGCTAGGACCAATTTTATTCACTTTATACATGCTTCCCTTAGGCAGTATTTATTATTAGACGGTATTGCTTAAATTTTCATTGTTACGCAGATGATACCCAGCTTTATCTATCCATGAAGCCAGAGGACACACACCAATTAGCTAAACTGCAGGATTGTCTTACAGACATAAAGACATGGATGACCTCTAATTTCCTGCTTTTAAACTCAGATAAAACTGAAGTTATTGTACTTGGCCCCACAAATCTTAGAAACATGGTGTCTAACCAGATCCTTACTCTGGATGGCATTACCCTGACCTCTAGTAATACTGTGAGAAATCTTGGAGTCATTTTTGATCAGGATATGTCATTCAAAGCGCATATTAAACAAATATGTAGGACTGCTTTTTTGCATTTACACAATATCTCTAAAATTAGAAAGGTCTTGTCTCAGAGTGATGCTGAAAAACTAATTCATGCATTTATTTCCTCTAGGCTGGACTATTGTAATTCATTATTATCAGGTTGTCCTAAAAGTTCCCTAAAAAGCCTTCAGTTAATTCAAAATGCTGCAGCTAGAGTACTGACGGGGACTAGAAGGAGAGAGCATATCTCACCCATATTGGCCTCTCTTCATTGGCTTCCTGTTAATTCTAGAATAGAATTTAAAATTCTTCTTCTTACTTATAAGGTTTTGAATAATCAGGTCCCATCTTATCTTAGGGACCTCGTAGTACCATATCACCCCAATAGAGGGCTTCGCTCTCAGACTGCAGGCTTACTTGTAGTTCCTAGGGTTTGTAAGAGTAGAATGGGAGGCAGAGCCTTCAGCTTTCAGGCTCCTCTCCTGTGGAACCAGCTCCCAATTCAGATCAGGGAGACAGACACCCTCTCTACTTTTAAGATTAGGCTTAAAACTTTCCTTTTTGCTAAAGCTTATAGTTAGGGCTGGATCAGGTGACCCTGAACCATCCCTTAGTTATGCTGCTATAGACGTAGACTGCTGGGGGGTTCCCACGATGCACCGTTTCTTTCTCTTTTTGCTCTGTATGCACCACTCTGCATTTAATCATTAGTGATCGATCTCTGCTCCCCTCCACAGCATGTCTTTTTCCTGGTTCTCTCCCTCAGCCCCAACCAGTCCCAGCAGAAGACTGCCCCTTCCTGAGCCTGGTTCTGCTGGAGGTTTCTTCCTGTTAAAAGGGAGTTTTTCCTTCCCACTGTAGCCAAGTGCTTGCTCACAGAGGGTCGTTTTGACCATTGGGGTTTTACATAATTATTGTATGGCCTTGCCTTACAATATAAGGCGCCTTGGGGCAACTGTTTGTTGTGATTTGGCGCTATATAAAAAAAAATGTCTCTCACAGTGGACATGCACCTAAGATGAAAATTTCAGACCCCTCTGTGATTTCTAAGTGGGAGAACTTGCAAAACAGCAGGGTGTTCAAATACTTATTTTCCTCTTCTTCTTTGTCTTTCGGCTCTTCCCGTTAGGGGTCACCACAGCAGATCAATCGTTTCCATCTCACCCTGTCCTCTGTATTTTCCTCTGTCACACCAACCACCTGCATGTCCTCTCTCAGCACATCCATGAACCTCCTCTTTGGTCTCCCTCTTCTCCTCCTGCCTGGTGGCTCCATTCTCGGCATCCTTCTCCCTTTCCACTCTTCATCCTCTTCATAGCAGTCCTCACTTCTTCCTTGCTAATCTCTTTTACTTCCTGATTTACTCTCACCACATCATCCAGCCTTTTCTCTCGCTCATTTTCTTTATTCATTAACTCTTCAAAATATTCCCTCCACATTCTCAGCACACACACTCCTCACTTGTCAGCACATTACCATGTGCATCTTTTACCACCCTAACCTGCTGCACATCCTTTCCATCTCTGCCCCTTTGTCTGGCTAATCGGAACAAGTCCTTTTCTCCTTCCTTACTATTCAGCTTCTTGTACAGCTCGCAATATGCCTTTTCCTTTGCTTTTGCCACTTCTCTTCTCACGTTACGCCGCATCTCCTGTCTACTTTCTTCATCTCTCTGACTATCCCAAAACTTTTTCGCCAACCTCTTTCTCCTTATTTAAGGTTTGGTTTGACGCTAATAAGTTGTCACTCAACCTTGGGAAAACTAAATGTATTATATTTGGAAATAAACAGGCACCCAAATGTAAAAATTTAACTATAAACAATAAGGAAATTGAGTTAGTAACAGAGAATAAATTTTTAGGTGTTATAATTGATAATAAACTTAGCTGGAAACCACATATAAATTATGTGAAATCAAAATTGTCAAAAACTATAGCCATTCTGTATAAAGCCAAAGACCTACTGCCGCAAGAAGGGTTACTTACTTTATATCATTCTCTGATGGTACCATATATGACATATTGTGTTGAGTCATGGGGAAACACTTACAAATCAAATACCAATCCAATATTCCTTTTGCAAAAACGAGCCATACGAATCATCTGCAATAAACAATATCGTGAACCAACTCATTCTCTATTTGTGTCTTTAAATTTATTAAAATTCATAGATTTGGTCGATTACATTGCCGAGACATGTCCAGAGTCTGTTCCGATTGAGGGAATCCAGATATAGTTTAAGAGGTTGTGCAATTTTTATGAAACCACCAGTAAGAACAAATGTAAAGGGTTTTTGTGTGTCTGTGGTTGGGGTGAGGAAATGGAACAAATGTTCAACAGAGGTTAGAATGAGTAGTACCTTAGTAAGATTTAAGAAACTACTCAAAAAGAACATCATGTCTAAGTATCATAAAGAAGCAAATATAATTTGATTTATATGGAATGTTCAATTTATAAGTGGGACTTATTGTATATTTGAATGTGTGGGTATGTATATGTGTATGTAGATATATACACTCAACAAAAATATAAACGCAACACTTTTGGTTTTGCTCCCATTTTGTATGAGATGAACTCAAAGATCTAAAACTAGTTCCACATACACAATATCACCATTTCCCTCAAATATTGTGCACAAACCAGTCTAAATCTGTGATAGTGAGCACTTATCCTTTGCTGAGATAATCCATCCCACCTCACAGGTGTGCCATACCAAGATGCTGATTAGACACCATGATTAGTGCACAGGTGTGCCTTAGACTGCCCACAATAAAAGGCCACTCTGAAAGGTGCAATTTTGTTTTATTGGGGGGGATACCAGTCAGTATCCGGTGTGACCACCATTTGCCTCATGCAGTGCAACACATCTCCTTCGCATAGAGTTGATCAGGTTGTCAATTGTGGCCTGTGGAATGTTGGTCCACTCCTCTTCATGGCTGTGCGAAGTTGCTGGATATTGGCAGGAACTGGTACACGCTGTCGTATACGCCGGTCCAGAGCATCCCAAACATGTTCAATGGGTGACATGTCTGGTGAGTATGCCGGCCATGCAAGAACTGGGACATTTTCAGCTTCCAAGAATTGTGTACAGATCCTTGCAACATGGGGCCGTGCATTATCCTGCTGCAACATGAGGTGATGTTCTTGGATGTATGGCACAACAGTGGGCCTCAGGATCTCGTCACGGTATCTCTGTGCATTCAAAATGCCATCAATAAAATGCACCTGTGTTCTTCGTCCATAACAGATGCCTGCCCATACCCTAACCCCACCGCCACCATGGGCCACTCGATCCACAACATTGACATCAGAAAACCGCTCACCCACATGACGCCACACACGCTGTCTGCCATCTGCCCTGGACAGTGTGAACCGGGATTCATCCGTGAAGAGAACACCTCTCCAACGTGCCAAACTCCAGCGAATGTGAGCATTTGCCCACTCAAGTCGGTTACGACGATGAACTGGAGTCAGGTCGAGACCCCGATGAGGACGACAAGCATGCAGATGAGCTTCCCTGAGACGGTTTCTGATAGTTTGTGCAGAAATTCTTTGGTTATACAAACCGATTGTTTCAGCAGCTGTCCGAGTGGCTGGTCTCAGACGATCTTGGAGGTGAACATGCTGGATGTGGAGGTCCTGGGCTGGTGTGGTTACACGTGGTCTGCGGTTGTGAGGCTGGTTGGATGTACTGCCAAATTCTCTGAAACGCCTTTGGAGACGGCTTATGGTAGAGAAATGAACATTCAATACACGAGCAACAGCTCTGGTTGACATTCCTGCTGTCAGCATGCCAATTGCACGCTCCCTCAAATCTTGCGACATCTGTGGCATTGTGCTGTGTGATAAAACTGCACCTTTCAGAGTGGCCTTTTATTGTGGACAGTCTAAGGCACACCTGTGCACTAATCATGGTGTCTAATCAGCATCTTGGTATGGCACACCTGTGAAGTGGGATGGATTATCTCAGCAAAGGAGAAGTGCTCACTATCACAGATTTAGACTGGTTTGTGAACAATATTTGAGGGAAATGGTGATATTGTGTATGTGGAAAAAGTTTTAGATCTTTGAGTTCATCTCATACAAAATGGGAGCAAAACCAAAAGTGTTGCGTTTATATTTTTGTTGAGTATAGATATGGGTAGGTGTATATGTATATGTATATAAGTGACTGTGTATATGTATGTATATATTTATGTTTGTAAAGTATATAAGTATGTATATAGGTATATATGGCACAGCCCAAGCAGAGGGTCACCCCCAAGAGCCTGGTCTGCTTGAGGTTTCTTCTTTATAGGGAGTTTTTCCTCACCACAGTTGCCTAGTGCTTGCTCTGGGGGTTGGTAAGGTTAGTCCTTACTGGCGTAAAGTGCCTTGATTCGACTTTCTTGTGATCTGGTACTATATAAATATAATTATAAGTGAATAGTATATTGATGTGTATGTCTGTGTGTCGACATGTAGTAGTGAATTTGTATTTATGTAAATATGACTGATTAGAATTGTTGGACTTGTACTAGCAGGGGTGGGCGCTGATAAGCTTTGCTTCAGCCCACACCCTTTCGGACTCACTAGTTTTGTCTGTGTTTGTTTGTGGAATTGTTCATTTTTTTTCTATTTGAATATTTTGTGTGCCGAATAAAAAACTTTGTCACTTGTCACTTATGCTTTCCTGGACCTCTTCATTCCACCACCAAGTCTCCTTGTCTTCCTTCCACTGTCCAGATGTCATACCCAGTACTGTCCTGTCTGTCTCCCTCACCACATCTGCAGTACTTTTCCAGTTGTCCAAAATTGCTTCCCCTCCAACCAGTGCTTCTCTCACCTGCTCGCTAAATTTCACACAACAGTCTTCGTACTTCAGCTTCCACCATCTGATCCTTTGTTGAGCTCTCACTCTCTTCTTCTTCTTTACCTCTAAAGTCATCCTACAAACAACCATCCTATGCTGTCTAGTGACACTCTCTCCTGCCACCACCTTACAGTCTGTGATTTCTTTTAGCTTGCATCTCCTATAAAGAATGTAGTCCACCTGTGTGCACCTTCCTCCACTCTTATATGTTACCCTGTGCTCCTCCCTTTTCTTAAAGTAGGTATTCACCACAGCCATTTCCATCCTTTTTGCAAAATCAACTACCATCTGTCCTTCCCCATTCCTCTCCTTGATACCATATCTACCCATTACTTCCTCATCACCTCTGTTCCCTTCACCAACATGCCCATTGAAGTCTGCTCCTATCACCACTCTTTCATGCTTGGGCACACTCTCCACCACCTCATCTAACACACTCCAGAAATCTTCTTTCTCCTTCATCTCACAACCTACCTGTGGGGCATATGCACTGATGATATTCATCATCACCCCTTCAATTTCCAACTTCACACTCATCACCCTGTCAGACACTCGCTTAACCTCCAACACACTTTTAACATACTCTTCCTTTAAAATGACCCCAACACCATTTCTCTTCCTGTCCTCACCATCATACAACAACTTGTACCCACCGCCGATGCTCCTGCTTCCCTTCCACTTGGTCTCTTGCACACACAATATGTCAACCTTTCTCCTCTCCAGCATATCAGCCAGCTCTCTCCCTTTACCAATCATACTACCAACATTCAAAGTCCCCACTCTCATTTCCACCCTTCTAGTTTTCTTCTTCTCCCGCTGTTCGTGGCAACGTTTTCCTCCTCTTCTTCGTCGTCTTCGCCCAGCAGTAGCCCAATTTCCACCGGCACCCTGTTGGGCAATAGCACCAGTGGCGGACGTTGTTAACCCGGGCCACAACCGGGCCCGGGTTAACAAATATATAAATAAATATATAAATAAAATTGAACTGAAATTCATCAGACAATGGAGAAGGCTAGATTTCAACAATAGACAGTTTTTATAGATATAAATCATTTTGGCACCTTCCTTCATCTTATATGACGACCTAGAATCTTTCCTAACTTAATCATGGGCTGATTTTCCACCACTGACCCAGTTTAAATGGAGCCCAGCACGAGGGCACCAATGGTTCCAAAACAGAAGGTTCCCAGTTCAAGACCACCCCAGTCCGTTCTCCATGCTTGGAGATGTAAGACCTGTAACAAATCAAAATGGAGGGAGACCTGGAATAACGCCACTGCGGATGATGATGAAGACTTTCTCATCAAATCTGATGACCCGGGTTCAGAAAATGGTTTTTCCACCAGATCAGCTCGTATCCACTTTGCAGTAGGATTACACATTCTACCATAAGAAGAAGCAGGTAGTACTTTGTACATGTGCACCGGGAGTTTTAAGTCCCTCGCCTGTTTTGATTTAAATGATGGAGCTTGCGGAACTAAACAGCAGTGATTTAATCCAGCTGAGTGTGGTGGACAAGCGGTTGTTTGCAGAGAGGAAAGTTCTGGCTTCAAGACCACCCCTGCCCATTCTCCATGTAATGTGGAGTTGCAACAGAAAAGGCATCCAGGGTTAAATTTGTGCCAAGTCAACAAGCAGATCCATAGCAGACCTGCAGTGGTGACCCTTAATCAAAGAGGGCAGAAGAGGGCCAAACTGACCTCTTTACTATTTAAACTGGTATTCCAGGATTCTGGTTCCGTCTCCATATCTGTTAGGTTTTTTTGAGGGACACCATCTTGTCGGATGGACAAGCAAAGCATCAAAGGCTCAGTGAGATCATCCTGTGGTCTCCTACCTCCTGGTCATTGTTCACCTCTATGACATCATCGTCTTCCTGATGTTTAGCTCTGGTAAAACGTGACGAGAGTGAGGACGAGCTGGGTCGGTACAAGATGGAAGCTCGCACAAATTCCTCCCTCTCCCTGCTCTGTTCCCACTCTGTCATTCCAGGGTCCAGACTCTGTTCCAGGGCATCTACAGAACCAGAAAACACAGACAGGGGGGCTTACGGGATGTGAGCAGTGCATTCTGGGGCACGTGTGGCAGAGCCTCCTACCTTTGTCTCCCTGCTTCAGGCGGTTCAGGTACAGGTCGTAGCGTGCCTGTTTACTGGGGTTGTTCTCAAAAGGTTTGAAGGCCTGTGAGGCACCGTGGGCACCTTTCCATGAAGCTAATGCTTGCTGTTGCTGCTGGAGGCCGGTGAAGGCGACACCCATTGGTACCGACACCCCGACTGGACACGAAGCATCAGGGACTGTGGTGTCAGATTTGGTGTAAGGGAGGTTGGAAGAGTTGCGGAGGTTAAGGAGTCGTCGTCTGTCCTCTGGCCTCAGAAGATCCAGGACTGAAACAGGTCCTGAGTATGACCAGAACAATACGTTAAAATATAACTAAATCTTTTATGTTCTCACATTACACACTGAGATTAGCAACAAGGTTTCATAAGCATTTTAACAGACCTGTAACTAATTAAGTCCTATACAGGTGCTGAGGCCCATCAAGACCTGAAGGATTGGCACTGATCACCAGTCCTTCACAGGTTACCTACCCAGGCATAGCACTCATCTACACCTGGGTGAGCTTGTCCAAGGATGTAGGTCACCAAACTCAAACCTGGAATCAAATCCTGATCTACATATTGGTCCCATCCCACAGAGCAGCCCACTGCGGCCTGTGTCTGCCTTTATGATGTTATGGTCACCGTGCATGGTCAAGGATGCCACCTGACCCAAAACTGGACATCCACTCACTAGTTCCCATTTGTAAATACCAGAACCCAAAAAGTCAGTAGTTTTATGGAGTTACTAATGGAATTTTGAGAACCCACTGACTACCTCATTAATCCGACTGGTGTCCTGCTAATAAGGGGGAATTTCCTGAATCCAAACTAAAAGGTAATGGCCTCCATACCACATAACACGAACAGTCTCACAAACCATCTTCTAAAGTTCACACAATATCACTGAATAAAACAGTAAGTCATTCATTCATTCATTTTCCACACCCACTTACTGCAGTTAAGGGTCACGGGGAGCTGGAGCCAATCCCCGCGGTCACACGGTGAGAGGTGGAAAACAGGAAGTGTTCCATACAATAAACAGTACCATTCCTCTGCTCTAAAGCTCAACTCTTACTGTGAATTACATTCATTTTTCTTTCAACGCATCATCGTTTAACTGATAGGTGGTCACCTTTAACAGGGCTCGAAATAATACGTGCATGTGCTAGTTTGTGCATGTATTATTCGAGCGGTGCACATAATTTGATACTGCACTTGCACTGGTGCAAGTAACTTTATCCAAGTTTTATCAGCTATAAGCACCAGTAAAATGAACCAATAAAGGAATAAATAAGGAAAAAAACAATTTCCAGTGTGTTGTCTTCGTCTTCCCTGCGTTTTATGACTCTCACACATGGAGCGAGTTGCTGTGCTCTATGTGTTGTGTTCGCGCGCACATCTAAACAAAGAAAAGAAAAAAAAAACTGGCTGGCTGTGGTTCCTCTCTCTCTCTCTGCCCTCAAACTCTGTCATCATTGTGTTATAAACCAGTCACCATTTGTTTTATTATACATCTGTGCAGTTAATAAAATTATCTTCATAGACGATTAGTTCGCGTGCGCATGTGGGGAAAAAAAAAAAGGCTGCCGCTGCGGTTCCTATATGGAACCCGGGAGAGGTCACTTGAAGTGATATTTTTTCTGGCCATGATAATTTGTGCGCACGTTTTCCTTTAATTGAGCCCACAAATTAATAAAACGTGCTCTCAAATGAATAAAACGTGTGCACGTTTTCCTGGCCGTGATCATTTGCGCGCACGTTTTCCTGGCCGTGATCATTTGCGCGCACGTTTTCCTTTAATTGAGCCCTTGAATTAATAAACGTGCGCACGTTTTCCTTTAATTGAGCCCACAAATTAATAAAACGTGCTCTCAAATGAATAAAACGTGTGCACGTTTTCCTGGCCGTGATCATTTGTGCGCACGTTTTCCTGGCCGTGATAATTTGTGTGCACGTTTTCCTTTAATTGAGCCCTTGAATTAATAAACGTGCGCACGTTTTCCTTTAATTGAGCCCTTGAATTAATAAACGTGCGCACGTTTTCCTTTAATTGAGCCCTTGAATTAATAAACGTGCGCACGTTTTCCTTTAATTGAGCCCTTGAATTAATAAAACGTGTGCACGTTTTCCTTTCGTTCAAAATGAACTCCATAATATGACCTAAATTGTCATCCTCACGACAGGGAGACGCTTCGCCCTCAGCAACCTTTTTAATGTGCTTAAACTCCAGATGATGCCATGCTGGGCAGCTGGAGTTCTCTGTATGTCCTTGTGCGCCCAAGCCATGAT
This sequence comes from Thalassophryne amazonica, assembly GCF_902500255.1. Lineage (NCBI taxonomy): Eukaryota > Metazoa > Chordata > Actinopteri > Batrachoidiformes > Batrachoididae > Thalassophryne > Thalassophryne amazonica. The sequence goes on from NC_047104.1 coordinate 1,427,546, forward strand.
GATACACTCTGACCAGATCCATTTCTATTGGGGAAATGTATCACACTGTCTGCAGGTTTGTTGGCTAATAGTCAGTATTTATGTGTCAAGACAATGTTGAGTGCATGTTTTACAAATGGCCACGTTTAAGTAGATCGTGTCCTTGTTTTACTCAAACAATGCTTAAAACGTGCGCACAATATCATAAAACGTGCGCACATTCTCTCTACATGCAAAACATTTTGCAATGACACTTCCAGGGCTCCGCAGTTCCTCGTTCTCTCTCTCCCCTGACACTCTGTCATCATTGTGTTATAAACCAGTCACCATTTGTTTTATTATACACCTGTGTAGTTAATAAATAAAATAATCTTCACGGATGATTCATTCGCGCGCGCACATGAAAAGAAAAAAAAAAACTGCCGCTGCCGCTCTCCCCTCAAACTCTCCCCAGAGAGGAAGAGTCTGACACATTAGAGGAGGAGTTTTAAGGTTGATAAGACTGACTTTTGTTTGTGCAAGTAACTTTTTTTTTGGTGCAAGTAATTTTTTTGTTACTAGCACCAGTGCAAGTAGGTTAAAAAATGTATTTCGACCCCTGCCTTTAACATTTCTAATGCTTTAGTAATTAAGTAATAAAGTAAAGTTAATTAAGTAATTAAAACAAAAAATAAACACTGAACCAACATGAAGTCAGTTAAAACACACACACACACACACACACACACACACACACACACACACACACACACACACACACACACACACACACACACACACACACACACACACACACACACACAGTTCTTTTGTCTCATGTCTTTGCACCAGGGTCACCACAGCAGATCTGATATGGACCTGCATACAGATTTGGCATAAGTTGCTGACACAACCCCACATTACATGGAGACAGGGCGGCCTCGAACCAGAAACACGCACCACGCTGCCAAACTCAAGGAGGCATTATTCAAAGTGAATTATGAATTTGTGGAATAAACAGATCCTGTTGCCACATTATACAAAAATATTCCACTGTAATGAGTATGACTGGATGGCAGCGCATTGACGCTACTGTTCCAAAACGCACCTTAAACAACGCACCTTTTTTAAACAATTAAACATGTTTAATTTTTTCTGCGTCAAGCACTGAATGCAGAAAGGAAGTAGTTTTGTCGCAAGCTGAGGCAATGTCACAGTACTTAACGTGACTGGATGCCACCTGACGTCAATTTATGATTCCTGCTGTGTTTCGTTGTTCCCAAGCTATAAATCACACAGGATTGTTGAACTTTTTATAGCAATGCAGTAAAACTATACCGCTCAAACAGCACATGTGAACAATAAAAAAAATAATAAAAAAAAATGCTCATTACAGCCTGTGGCTGCAGGCAGCTCCTCACTCACCTCAAATTCTCTCACGATTGTGTTAAATGAAGTCTATTCTGCTCACAGACAGACTGCCAGCAACAGGACATGTCCACATCCAGTACACTCCACGTCCACTCACGGACTGTTAACGTGCACGTACGCCGGCTGCAGCTCCGGTCACAGGAAGAATGATAAACTTTAAAAAAAAAATTAGAGTGCACAACTGCTCATTTTTTTACAGTCTGGTTGCAGGTGAGCTCCTTAGTGCTCCCACCTCAAGCTTCGCATCCCCTCCCCCCCCCACACACACACACACACACACACGCACACGCAACTGACTCAGACATTCCTGTGTCGTCATGACGCCGCATGAAGCAGCTCGAAGCAGGCCTGGTGTGAAAGGGGCTTCAGCCACCGTGCTAAATCTATAACATATAAAATAGAGATAGACTTAAAGACCGTGTTGATGAAATACTGACATCTAGTGGTGAAACTGCAGTACTACTCACAGGGTCCTGGTGACCACAGGAGGCCAGTAATCATATCTAGTTCTGTTTGTTCACTCGGGTGTTTTACAAAGAATATAAACTCTTGTTCCTGTGCATTATTTTGTGCACACTGCAGCGGTGCTTTGTGATTCAATAAGAAGCAGAAAAGCACAGCAGAACCTGCCGATGATGCTGGATGACATGACTGAAACTGCCCAATAAATCAGAAACCTGTCAGTGTGCATACCTTATTTATCCACTACGAGACATCAGAGCCAAATCAGCCACATCAAGAAACCAAACACAAAGAAGCCGCACTTCTGCTTCATGCACATGCAGACTAATGAGGAGTGCATGTGCATGTGTTTCTTTTCCTCTTGATTTATATTGATTTTTGTACCTTGCAGGGTTTCTTCACCCAGCAGCGCCCTCCTCTGGTCTGAATCCAGCTGATGCCTTCCTCTGTGTTGTGGTTCTTCCTGAACCATGTGTCCCCTGGACATCCTCAGAGCCTTGGCGAGTGCGGGGCTGATCCCTGGAACATTGGCTGAAATGACCGCTGGCTGGAAACGATGGATGGGACGATAGTCTTTGGGCAGTGACGGGGGAAGGAAGACCTACAGAGACAGAGAAAAATAAATTGAGAGTCGGACTATTATTATTATTATTATTATTACTATTACTACAGGTTTTTCAGAAGCGGGGAATCGGAGATGGTGAGAAGGTTCCATGCTGCTTACAGTTTTTTCCTCTGCTGGTTTCTGGGTGAGTGTGAAACCCTCCAAGATTTTGCCGAGATATGATGCATCTTTGCTTTGATCTGAAAAAGAAGAGCCAGAAAACATTTGGCCTATTATTGTTTGCATCTTTTTAAGATTTCTACTAGGAGTGGAACTGTCCATGAACCTGAGCCAAACCGTCCCAGCAGAACCTAAACCGAAACCTTTGTGGACCCCGTGAGTACGAGTGGTGGCCGAGGCGAGTCATATGTCATATGGCTTTGTTACAGCCTCTCTCATGGTAAAGCTGCTGAATGTAAAACAAATCATGGGTTTGAATCACAGAACCATAAAAGGCACATAAGTTACAGTGCATCCAGAAAGTTTTCACAGCGCTTCACTTGTTCCACATTTTATGTTACAGCCTTATTCCAAAATGGAGTTTTTCTTTTTTCCCCTCAAAATTCTACACACATCACCCCATAATGACAATGTAAAAAAAGTTTTTTTTTATCTTTGCAAATTTATTAACAATAAAAACTAAGCAATCACATGTCCATAAGTATTCACAGCCTTTGTTCAATACTTTGTTGATGCACCTTTAGCAGCAATTCCAGCCTCAGGTCTTCTTGAATATGATGCCACAAGCTTGGTGCACAAATCTTTTTCATCCAGAATGTCTCTGTACATTGCAGCATTCATCTTTTCCTCAATCCTGACTAGTCTCTCAGTTCCTGCTGCTGAAAAACATCCCCACAGCATGATGCTGCCACCACCATGCTTCATTGTAGGGATGGTGTCTGGTTTCCTCCAAACATGACACCAAAGAGTTCAATATTTGTCTCATCAGACCAGAGAATTTTGTTTCTCCTGGTCTGAGAGTCTTTCAGGTGTCTTTTGTCAAACTCCAGGTGGGCTGCCATGTGCCTTTTACTAAGGAGTGGCTTCTGTCTGGACACTCTACCATACAGGCCTGACTGGTGGATTGATGTAGAGATGGTTGTCCTTCTGGAAGGTTCTTCTCTCTCCACAGAGGAATGCTGGAGCTCTGACAGAGTGACCATCGGGTTCTTGGTCACTAACTAAGGTCCTTCTCCCCCGATCGCGCAGTTTAGACGAGTGTCCAGCTCTAGGAAGAATCCTGGTGGATCTAAACTTCTTCTATTTACAGATGATGGAGGCCACTGTGCTCATTGGGACCTTCAAAGCAGCAGAAATGTTTCTGTACCCTTCCCCAAATTTGTGCCTCCAGACAATCCTGTCTCAGAGGTCTACAGACAGTTCCTTTGACTTCATGCTTGGTTTGTGCTCTGACTGCCAACTGTGGGACCTTTTTCCAAATCATGTCCAATCAACTGAATTTACCCCAGGTGGACTCCAACTAAGCTGTAGAAACATCTCAAGGATGTTTCTACAGCTTAACTGGAGCTTAACTTGTCTTGAGTCTTGTAGAAAAGGTTCTTCTCTGCAAGAGTCAAAATGCCAAATCTACCTACGGGTACAAATAAAGTTACCTGAACCTGAGTCAAGACAGAAGTCAGACTACCAGAGCAAGAAATTTAGCTGAGGAAGCTTCTGCGATTAGAAGCAAAACATCCTCGCATCAAGCAACCCAGTCCAGTCGAAGATTCAAGTTTCTCTACTATCTCAAGGATGATCAGTGGAAACAGAATGTACCTGAGCTCAGTTTTGAGTTTCATGGCAAAGGCTGTGAATACTTATGGGCACATGACTTAGTTTTTTTTTTTTTTTTTAATACATTTGCATGAATTTAAAACAAAACCTTTTTCTCATTGTCATTATGGGGTGTTGTGTGTAGAATTTTGAGAAAAAAAAAATAATTTAATCCATTTTGGAATAAGGCTGTAACATAAAATGTGGGTAAGGTGAAGTGCTGTATGCAGAACATTTTCTTTTAGCAACTTTCATCCAACAGGTAACATCCCTTTTCCCCAAGTAATCATTCAATTCTTCTGCTGAGCTGATTCTGATGACGTAAGCATGAGTTTGTTCTCCCTTCCAGTACATAATGCGGTATTGTGACATAAATGTATTTTTCTAAAATAAACTCTTTTGAGACCTTGCTGGTCATTCTCCAACAGTTTTACCTTTTTTCTTGGTGTACTGCTGTGGCGCCGTCCAGCCATACAGGCCATCACCAGGCTCCTCCCCCCCAAGCACGGTGTCATATCTAGACAGCGAGTCTCTGTGGTAGACGTCTTCATCATCATCATCTTCCAGTGCTCCTATCCCAAAGGCCTACAAGTCACAGAGCACCAGAAGATCATGGAGAAACGCAAATGACCAAAATTTAAATCTGAAATCAACCGTGAAGTTAAAGCTACAAATGCAGTTGTGTGTATTCAAAATGTAACATGACATTCCCCCCACCTGTCCAGCCACACCCCCTCTTCGCGACTGTCGCTGTGCATCTCCAAACAGGCGGCTGTTCAAGTTGGACTGTGGGTTAAACAGGTCGATGTGTTCAGAAGTGGATCGGCCCAGCAGTGCCAAGCCCGGGTTTAGACCATGGTACCCCAGACCCTGAACCCCGAGCCTGGGGCTGAAATCCACTGGTGTCACATCCTTGGGTGCAAAGGTCACATTTTCTGGGGCAAACTCATCATCATCGTTCTGTCAGGCAGAAACAGAAAGATATTGCTTTAACATTCTTCTGAAACTATTCTGACATTTTAGAATTTATTCCAGAGTTTTCCATCTTTCAATAAAGAGTGACCATCACACTGCTTTACCTCTGACTCCTCCGAGCCAGCAGGGGGGAGTGCACAGCCATAAACTCTGCCTCCATCATCTATCAGGATAAGAAAGACGAGAAACAAAAAAACCAATAGTATTCATTGAATGGATATTTTTTTAATTTTTTGGTACTTTCTTCAGTGTCAGATTGGAGATGTTGCTGTGAACACCAGCAACACCTGAAAGTTTCTGAAAGTTGCAAGGGGGAGCTATAGAGGCATTTTGCCCTGCCCATGGGCAATGCCCCTATCACATGTAAGAGGTTGTCCTGCTTGACCTGTGTATCAATTTTCATGATATGACAAAATTAATTTCATAGCAACGGATCAATATTTGGCATGCTGCCACATGGACGCCATTACGCATAGCTTCACGGCGATCATTATGTATGTTCACCAACTTTTTCTGCATGAAAATTCAGTAAGGTATATCTTATATATTATATTCCAATTCTAAGGTGGAACTATGCTAGTATATAAAGGTATATCTAAATATCTAAAAGGAAGAGTAAAATAAAACAGTAGAAAAGAGTAGAGTTTTAGAAGTGAAATGAAGTTGATTGGGTTAACTATGCGACATCAGTACCTGTTAAAGTTTAAATAGGACATTTCCTGTTACCACCGGGGGGCGCTATGCACTAGGTGAGAAGTTAATATGTGCAGACATTCAGGGCGGAGCCCTCATCATGTCCAGCAAGTTTGAAGGATCTACAATGAAGTATGTGGGCGTGACAGCCGTTCGAAGTGGAACGGTGTGTTCTGAAAAGCTCGCCAAAGTTTGACGAACCCTAGCAGCCACGCCTTTTGACCTACAGACATTCTTTTGCTAACCATTGATCAGCATGGGGTCATGATGATGTGTACCAAATTTGAAGATGATTGGATGAAATCCCTAGGACGAGTTTGTTCAAATGTAAATAGTGAAAATGGCCAAAAATGGCAAAAATTACCTCAAAATTGAAACTTCGAATCAAAATGGCTGACTTCCTGTTGACATTTCACCATGATGTTGGGATTTTTTTTGTGCGCCCCAGCATGGTAAATATGTGTACCGAATTTCGTGAGGCTGCGATGAAAAAAAAAGAAAGGAAAAAAAAAACAAAACACAAAACAAAACAATGGGGAGGTTCTTTTGAAAATTTGAGCATGTGAGCCTGTGCGCGATCCCCAAAATATCGAATTTCGGATCAGGCCGAATGACTGCAAAGTTTTGAGATTTTATGAGCATGGGAAAGGGCTAAAGTTGGGGCTGGAAAAGTGTGAATAATAATAATAATAATAATTAACAGCGCGATTATAAGAGGGTCCTCGTAGGACAACTTTGTCACTCGGGCCCTAATAATGTATGTTTTTCATTTTTTCAATGGAACAAATATTTAATTCAGTGAAAGATTCATACGACTGAACTCATAAACATTGATTATTTGTATGCTATTACTGTTGTGTGGGCCGCCCGAAGAGGAAGTACTGCTGGCCAACACCAGAGGGCGCTCTGCCTGTAGACGGGCTTCAGGCACCAGAGGGCGCAGTTCGCTGCCAGGAGCTACAGGGACCCTGACAGCTGTCACTCATCATCTCATCTAGTCATCCATAAAAGCCGGGAGAAGACACCACACCCTTGCCGAGAAATCTTCTGAGGTACTCAGTTCCCGATCTGACAGCTGGAGACGGTGGCCACCTGGGGACTCTGGACTTGGCGGCTCCAGTGTGCTCCAGATCCGTTGGCGGTGGAAATCGTGTGGGTCCTGACTCCTATCTGGACAGGCGTCACCTATCCTCGAGCCTGCCCACACGACACCAACTGTATAAATTGACTTTAGTATTGAATCGTATCTGTATCCGTTGTGCACATTTCACAACATTAAAAGTGTTACTCTTTATTTCCATTGACCGTTCATTTACGCCCCCTGTTGTGGGTCCGTGTCATTACACTTTCACACAACAATTACCCATGTGTAGAACGGGTACCTCAGCTAGTTTTTTTTCTTATCTTTACATCAAGCTGGGAAGTTTAGAAAATATCAGACATACTAGTTTGCTGGCGGCGAGCTTTCCTCTTGAGCCGAGGTCCGACACCCTGCCCCTCCTTCCAGCCCATCTTCCTCAGCAGCTCCACCCCAATGGATGACCTGACAGACAAAACCAGTGCACATCGGGGAGGACTCAGTCCACACATCACATCACCAGCAAAGGTTTTCCTGAAAACTGATGTGGAAAAAAAAAACCTTCTCATGTCAATGTGACAAACTTCAAAGACAGTATGAAGGAGTTTAATAAGTGAGTGATTGTTTACTTTATAAAGTTTCAGAAAACAGAACAAATGACATCACAATTTCTCAGAACTCAGAAACAATCAGAAACAATCCAATATCTGGATCATCATCTTGTCAAAACCAGTTTCTCAATTTGACTTATTTAAAAGTACTTGAAAGCAGTTTAACTGTTGTCAGAAGTGGTTTAAAACGGCTCACTGAGAGTAAACCAATGTGGGTTCCATCCTGGCTGTGGAACAGTGGTGCTGCAGGATTAGGGTGTAGTGGGGCCGCGTTGTGTGTGATCCGGTCTCTATAGAACCAAACTAGGAGCTGTGTCTGCATTCGTGACATTGCAATGGACACAGGCTGGGACGGGAAGGTGCCAATTTTGGTGATCTCAGAGTTGTATCTCTGCATTTTGCAGCTGTGCTTCTGTTGACCTGATCAGACAGCGACTGACCTCCTGTGACAAGGATCAGCAACCCTTAATGTGAGACTATGGTCCTCTGTCAGAAAAGGGGCGAATGTTTCTTCTGGATCAGGGGAAAGTTATTGCCCAAAGCGGGCTTTGTTCATAAGGGAGGGTAAGATACAGCATTAGAGTGGCGGATTGTGAACACGCTGAGGTCCTGTACTGGACCATCGTGGTGATGAAGGACCTGAACCAGAAGGCGTGACTCCTGATTTACCAGTCAATTTACCCTCCTATCCTCACCTGTGGTCATGAACTCTGGGTTATGACAGAAAGGTCATGAACACCAGCGGTGGAAATGAGAGTCCTCTATCAGGTATCTGGCCTTACAGCCCTGCACAGAGTGAGAAGCTCAAATATCTTCTCTTGCAAACCTCCAACTTGTGCAAAATTCTGCTGCTCGTCTTTTAATGAACACTTTCCAGGCCTCAGCATACTACGCCTTTATTCACTCCAACAGTTTCCAGTTTTTAGGGTTGATTTTAAGATTTTAACATTTGTTTTAAAAGCAACTAATGGCCTCGCACCTTCCTACTTGTCTGAAATATTTTAACTCTCCACATTTACAGTTTACAGTTGGACATGACGGGTCAGTCCAGCTCAGTTCACCCACCCCCTCCAATTTATATGAAATTTGGTATAGAGGTAATTCATGGGCAGAAAAGCCTGAATTTAAAATGTTGTCTTTCTCGGACCAATGGTTTTCCAGATATCAAAATTTAAATTTTTCACTTTTTTGGAAAAAAAAAAAGACACCATTGTCAAATTTCAAATTGATGTAACTCAGCAACCACTGGTCCAATTTTGAAAACCAAGGTATTTCTGTAAAGGGGAGACCACATTGAATCTAAATTTGGAATTTGTTTGTGCATTTGGTTATTTTTGACTTTGATGACCTTTTGACCTATATTTTGACCTTGAAATTGACACTGTGGAACAGTGAAAAATGTAGCCCCGTGTGTCAACTACAACATATGAAAAAATTGGAGGGGTTTTCTTTTTCATGCAAAACCATGTGGAAGTTGACACACCCAATTCTTCATAAATTCAGTGTCTGTTTGGATACTTCCATACATTTATATACACAGTGCCTCAAGCTGATATATTCCGAGATATACTCACACTCACAATTTAACAAAAGTCAATGAAAATTTCACAACTGTCTTAGTCTTATGATCACTGGGTCTGATTTTTACTCCTTGTCAACAGGCCAGTTCAAACAGTGGTTAGAAATTCTGGCCAGATCATCATAAGAAATACTGTAGTTTCTGGTTGAAGAAGATTTCAAGATTGCTCATTACACAATGTACCTCAGATTGAGGAATCCAACAATGGTCATCTCTGGATGACCAGTGGAAGGTTTTAACTGGTTCCTTAGGATGCATAAACTGAATCTTGTAGTCACCAAACTCTTCTGAGACCTCCTCCACCAAACCAATCCATGGGGCATTATCATAGCTGCAGCACACAAAGTTCTGAGGTCCGATGACTGGAGGCCTATCAGCACTGCCTTCATGTTCACTACACAAGGGTTCTTGAACTACCACCAAATCTGGAGGGTTCACTTGTTCACTGGGTTTATCGACCTGCATCTTCATCAATGAAACTGGGATGAAACGTAAATGTAATGTTCCTTTGATGGTCTCAGCAAGGTTGAATGTAGGCTTGAGTTCATTTCCACATTTATCCACCTCATCCATTGGTACATGAAAGTAGTGGATGCCTGTGATATTCTTCACACAGTGGTCAAACATGGCAAGAGATGTAAGAATATGACAATTTGACAAACACTGTAAACTTCTCTTAGTGACGAGCCTTTTCACTGTTCCACCAATACCATCACATGCACTCTTGCCATGTGATGTGACAAAGAAATTCCACTCAGCTTCCAAATCAGAATCCTCCTGATGGTGGCTGAGGTTGGTGAAGTTGTATTTGTTCTGGTACAGTTGTATGCAAAAGTTTGGGCACCCCTGATAATTTTCATGATTTACCACAGATGCAGTACTAGTTAAGGCCCAGCTTGCTGTGATCACAGCTGGGATCACAGCAAGTGGGATCATCACGACCATGTGTGCAGGTGTGTGAATCAAAGTCATGCTTGTGTCAGGGGGCCTTAAACAACTCTCAAATGACCTGAAAACAAAGATTGTTCAACATCATGGTTTAGGGGAAGGGTACAAAAAGCTATCTCAGAGATTTCAGCTGTCAGTTTCCACTGTGAGCAAGCCAAGTGCTTGCTCACAGGGGGTCGTTTTGACCGTTGGGGTTTTATATAATTATTGTATGGCCTTGCCTTACAATATAAAGCGCCTTGGGGCAACTGTTTGTTGTGATTTGGCGCTATATATATAAAAAAAATTGATTGATTGATTGATTGTGAGGAACATAGTGAGGAAATGGAAGACAGCAGGCACAGTACTAGTTAAGGCCTGAAGTGGCAGGGCCAAGAAAAATCTCAGATAAGCTGAAGTGAAGGATGGTGAGAACAGTCATAGTCAACCCAAAGACCTGCTCCAAAGACCTACAACATGATCTTGCTGCAGGTAGTGTCTGTGCATCGTTCAACTATACAGCGCACTTTGCTCAAGAAGATGCTGTATGATGCCGTAATGCAGAGAAAGCCTTTTCTGCATACTCGCCACAAACAGAGTCGCTTGAGCTATGCGAAAGAACATTTGGACAAGCCAGCTTCATTTTGGAATAAGGTGGACTGATGAAACTAAAACTGAGTTATTTGGACATAATAAGGGGCGGTATGCATGCTTGAAAAAGAACACAGCATTCCAAGAAAAACACTTGCTACCTACAGTAAAATTTGGAGGTGGTTCCATCATGCTGTGGGGCTGTGTGGCCAGTGCAGGTACTGGGAATCTTGTTAAAGTTGAGGGTCACATGGATTCCAGTCAGTATCAGCAGAGTCTTGAGAACAATGTTCATGAATCAGTGACAAAGTTGAAGTTGTGCCGGGGCTGCATCTTTCAACAAGACAACAACCCTAACCACTGCTAAAAATCTACTGAGACATTCATGCAGAGGAACAAGTATAACATTCTGGAATGGCCATCTCAGTCCCCAGACCTGAATATTATTGAAAATCTGTGGTGTGATTTTAAGTGGGCTGTCCATGGTCAGAAACCAACAAACCTGAGATGTTTTGTAAAGAAGAATGGTCCAAGATTCTTCAACCAGAATCCAGACTCTCATTGGAAGCTATAGGAAGCATTTAGAGGCTGTTATTTCTGCTGAAGGAGGATCTACTAAATATTGACGTATTTTTTCTGTTGGGGTGTCCAAATTTATGCACCTGCCTAATTTTGTTTAAAGAGTTATTGCAGACTTAAACTTCATTTCACTTCTCAAATATCACTGTGTTTGTCGGCTATATGATATATTTAACTGAAATTGCTGATCCAAACAACCAATGAAAATTATCAGGGGTGCCCAAACTTTTGCATTGTATATTGTCCAGCACATCCGTCACTGAAATAGTGAATTTTGTTCATGTTGGTGAGTTTTGTCTTTAGGTAGGGGATAACGACATTCAGAAAAGCACATACAGTCACTGTTGTATGGATCCTGCAGTCACTTAATGGCCTGAGGGACAAAGGCGTTTTTCAGTCTGTTGGTCCTGTGGCACGTTTTTTTTTTTTTTTTGAACAATGTTAATTCAAATAGTTCTTGTCAACTCAATATACAATTACAGCATAGTAACGTAAGAACAATGAGAACGAAGCGACTCAACACGCGATCTGTTCAAAAACATGATTCCAGCCCACTGGAAATGACAGGGGTACGTCCTGCAAAATATTTTACACTATCCCACAATTGATATATAATAAAAATAAACTATTCATAATCTAAAATAAATAAATAAATAAAAAATAAAGCCCAAAATCTAAGTGTAATTATGTCCAACCAAAGTAAGGGCCCCTTCACACATAAGTACAACTCTGGGCGACTCACAGTGAAACAGTTCGTATGAGCAAACCACGAAACATTGTGCCGACGGGCAGGCGTGCACGATCCCGGTGCTATGGTTCATGCACATGACGGTGTCTTTTGAGCAGGAACTGCTCGCACTGTGTTCCATGGGACGACTGTTGTTGCAGACTGTTGTTGCGTTAATAGTGTGACTGACCACACATTTTCTAAGTGCCAAGCGAGCAGTGTTAGAAGTTCGTGCATGTCACCTGGAATTTGGCCGACACCTGCCGCAAGAGGGTTCAATGGGCTCTCACAGTGCACACTCTGTCTTTCAGCCGCTCATGTGTGCAAATAGTTGTAGCAACAGGTGTACAAGGCGTTGGAGGCAGCTACGATTTTACACGAATTGCATACGATTCCTGCTTCATGCGCACTTTATGTGCAAATCTGCACAAATTTGCACTATGTGTGAAGGGGCCCTAAACAATGACAGGAGCCCACAGGTCCAAAAACAAGTCCATTTTCAAATGAAGCTTAGCAGTAATTTTCTCCATCGGATATACATTTTTAAACCCTTATATAAGAAGAGTGGAAGGTTGTGCTTTTAGCCAAGACCTTATTTTATTCCCCACCAATAAACAAATGGACAGACTGGCATCCTGTCCTGGGTGAACCCCACCTCGCGCTCTATGACTGCTGGGCTAGGCTCCAGCCCCCCACAACCCTTAATTGGACTAAGCGGTTGAAGATGAGTGTGTGTGTGTGTGTGTGTGTGTGTGTGAGTGTGTGTGTGAGTGTGAGTGTGAGAGAGAGAGAGAGAGAGAGAGAGAGAGAGAGAGAGAGAGAGAGAGAGAGAGAGAGAGAGAGAGAGTACACAAATGTGAAGTAATGAACTTCCTGTTTTTTCAAACCACCCCCTGGAGTCAACCCTAATATTTTGGATAAAGTGGTAAGTTAGAATTTAGTATGGTTCAGCTCTCTCCTTCAATCCTTTGCCAGTAAGATTTTAAGGAGGGGCAGTCCCAAAAAATATGTGAATGGTCACCAATTTGTTTGCAATCCCTCCAACACAGATTAGTTTTAATATTATCATTTTTAAAATAATGGATGGTGTCCTAAAGAATCTCAGCTCCACTCTCCAATTGAACTCCTTCCACGTTGGACTATTTGTAATTTTATGGCCTCTTCCTATTCTTCATCCTCAATAATTGTGTTTGCCACTAACTCCCACTTTACCTTCAAGCCCAATGAATGATCAGACAGGTAAGACTGGAGGAGGAGCTTATACATTTTCAATATTATTTTAATCTTAACTTTTTTTTTTCAATAGCCTTCATCAAAAAGTGTTTAACTGGAGTAGGTGATAGTTTCAGCATGCCCCATAGTGCACATGACAATATAAATCAAATCAATTTTATTTATATAGCACCAAATCACAACAAACAGTTGCCCCAAGGCGCTTTATATTGTAAGGCAAGGCCATACAATAATTACGGAAAAACCCCAACGGTCAAAACGACCCCCTGTGAGCAAGCACTTGGCCACAGTGGGAAGGAAAAACTCCCTTTTAACAGGAAGAAACCTCCAGCAGAACCAGGCTCAGGGAGGGGCAGTCTTCTGCTGGGACTGGTTGGGGCTGAGGGAGAGAACCAGGAAAAAGACATGCTGTGGAGGGGAGCAGAGATCAATCACTAATGATTAAATGCAGAGTGGTGCATACAGAGCAAAAAGAGAAAGAAACACTCAGTGCATCATGGGAACCCCCCCAGCAGTCTACATCTATAGCAGCATAACTAAGGGATGGTTCAGGGTCACCTGATCCAGCCCTAACTATAAGCTTTAGCAAAAAGGAAAGTTTTAAGCCTAATCTTAAAAGTAGAGAGGGTGTCTGTCTCCCTGATCTGAATTGGGAGCTGGTTCCACAGGAGAGGAGCCTGAAAGCTGAAGGCTCTGCCTCCCATTCTACTCTTAAAAACCCTAGGAACTACAAGTAAGCCTGCAGTCTGAGAGCAAAGCGCCCTATTGGGGTGATATGGTACTATGAGGTCCCTAAGATAAGATGGGACCTGATTATTCAAAACCTTATAAGTAAGAAGAAGAATTTTAAATTCTATTCTAGAATTAACAGGAAGCCAATGAAGAGAGGCCAATATGGGTGAGATATGCTCTCTCCTTCTAGTCCCCGTTAGTACTCTAGCTGCAACATTTTGAATTAACTGAAGGCTTTTCAGGGAACTTTTAGGACAACCTGATAATAATGAATTACAATAGTCCAGCCTAGAGGAAATAAATGCATGAATTAGTTTATATATATATATATATATATATATATATATATAGCAATATATATCTATATATATATATATATATATATAGATATATATATATGGCAATATAGAATCTGGTAATTATACATACCATTAAAAATCAGTAGAACCTAATCCAAATTTATCCTGCGATTGTTTAAAAGATTTTATAATCCCCCATCAAACATTTGGTATAGAGTTATTAGACTTTTTTCTGCCCAGGCCATAAATGCAGAATCTAGTTTATTAGGTAGGAAATCAGCAATCTTAGTCATTTTAAGTGCCCGTCTCATTGTTAAAGGTGCACCAATTTTCTTCCTCACCTGTGCCCACACTCGTGTACACACAATACACTCATTTTTTATTTTAAGATCTCTCCATTTCTTTTGTTCTGTAAAAGGTGCAGTCTCTGGTGGGATGACTTGGGAAGCATGTTTTCCAGTTTAATCCAATCTGTTTCCTCATCCTGAGATACTGTAATTTCAAACCACAGAGGGACTTGCTTTAAAACACTATGTTTCAGCCACAACAACAAACTAGAGTATTTTCAAACGTCATTTTCTAAAATCAGTACACATTACCTGGATAAATTTTCCTCAGGCTGCGATGATGAATCCAACTGGAATGAACAGGTCAGATTAAGACTTTATATTTACTCCGTGTGTGAATGGCTTTAAAGTGGAGATGACACTTCAAAAATTAGGGAAAAACTGATATAAATAGCAAAATATACATACAGTATAGTAAGTTGACAGTGTTTTTATTCATTATCACTGAAAAATAAAGTTTGTACAGCTTCTCAAAAGTGTGTTTATTGGAAAGCACACCTGCAGCGCTCCTTCAGTGGTCACGTGATGCCGTGATGTCACAGAATGGAGAGTCCCGTCTTTGTCTGTCCGATTGACAACAGGAACAGATGGACCTCAGCATGGACAGTGACGAGATTAAGAACTTTTCTGACTCTTCAAGTGTGGATTATTTTTGACTCGGATCCTGAGATTGTCACAGCAGTGATTAGACCCTACAGATTGGAGCCGTATTTTTCGGACGAACATTCAAACCAGGAGCATTCTGGCAGTGACAATAATGCCGATGGTGTTTATGGCGGAGCCGAAGCAGAGGCAAGAGACGTGCCAATTCCGATGGATTCTGAAAGGCTGCAGAATATGGAATGGTAAGGGTGGCTTTGATTTTTGTTGCTGCTGTTTATAGCACTCTAATTACTGTATAGCATTTTCAATTCGAGCGTCTGTTTACTGCCTTTGTTATTGTTCCGGAGCTGTGATAGTGTAGCTATTACTTGCGGACCACCGTCATTACCTTCGGGTTTTTGCTGTTTGAGTGCCTGGCATTGCATTCATCCGTGTTTAGTTACGTTATTTTCATGAAAGAATAGGAAATAAATGGCGAAAGTTTCGAAAAAGACCGCCGAAAACAACAGTGAACGTGCCGGCGCTGTGTTTACGTGCCGACACCATGTTGACTACGTAAGTTCCACGACCATTTCAAGATTATTGTGAACATATTATTTGGGGTTGACATTTTATGTGTTCCTGTGAGCGGTGAGAACATGGAGACGGTAGAGGAAAGTGTCTGCTGTCGGGAGCAAATGTGTGTGTGCGAGCGGAGGGAGCGGCAGCCTGACATTTCGTGCATCACACAACACCGCGGCTTTCGATCAATCAGCCTGGAATTGAAAAGGCTAAAACCTTTTGCCCTTGTGTTTGTGCAATATGCTGTGACACACTGGTCAGACAAACAAGTCCCTGAGAGCTGTATTTAATCAAAGTTTCCGCCGCTAAACAAAGTGTAAACAACGGCCGCCAGGCGCACAAGCCGGTATGGTCTACACATAGTGACGTATTTTAGGCTTGGTGCTCAGCGGAAAGCTGATCATGGGGCGTGCACATTTTTCAGTGGCGGGACGTTCAAATGTTATATATAACGGGAGAACAGCGTACACTTTCATAAAACGTTTAGGTTGACCGAATTATATAACCTTTGTTACATATAATAAGACTATGTTGTCTTTAAGTGTCATATCCACTTTAATATTTGAAAAGGTCTGTTCACATGACGCAGCTTTCAGCCAGTCAATGGACAGTATCAATGTGCAGGACGTATATGTTATACACTGAAAATTTTAAGCATACCCAAAATTATTCAAGGTGCTCGGTATATTATGACAGACATTTACAGCGTGCTTAAATGTGCTGCAACATACTTCAACATGCTCTTAACTTACACAAAACCTACCCATAACTTATTAGATGTATGCCAGCATTTTTAATACGGTCAGCACGTGCTGGCTAAATCGCCAAGGTGTGACAGGGCCATAAACCCAACTCTTCTACCATATCACACAAAACTTTTGTTTTCCTCAATATTTGTCCCTGCTCAAAGGTTGTTTGTCTAACTTCTGATTCAGTACACAGTTAAAATTCCACCCCCAAACTACCAAAAATACCGTCAAATGCATGGTTAAAAGAGTGAAATTTCTTTTTTTTTTTAAATCCTGTGTCATCATCATTCTGTATTTTCTCATCGGAGCTTACGAAGCTCCGTTAGCATCTCTGGCTCCGCATTAGCATCCCCAGTGCTTTTTAATGGTGTAGCTTTGGCTACCACTAGCTGTTTGGGGCTTACTTTATTGTCTTCGTGTTTTCCTCCTTTCATGTCTTTTTGTGTCATTTTCTGGGTCGAGCACATAACTGCAGTTAGCTTGTCTTGTAATCTTGTGTTCATTCATCTGTTCGTTACTGCTTCTTCACACCAGAAGGACCCACTTGAAATGGTACGGGTATGTGTTGAGGATGCCCCCTGGTGGTCTCCCGAGACAGGTCTTCCAGGCATGACCAGTCAGGAAGAGGCCACAGAGAAGACCCAGGACAGGCTGGAGAGGTTACATTTCCCAGCTGGCTTGGGAACTCCTTGGGATCCCCCAGGAAGAGTTAAAGAACATGGCATAAAACTGAATGGTATAAAACTAATTAAAACTATTTTATTGTTGAAGGTCAGTTTATATTGGACATCAGTCTGTTCTTCTCTGGTTTAAACTATTTTTGAATCCCTTAAACCGGTCTGTGTCCTTACTAAGAAAACTAGATGCAGTAAGTCAAATAACTTCATCTCAAAGAGTTCTTCTGAACCACTTTATCTGCAGTTTGAACATTATTTCCTGAATAATCGATGACAGACAAAATGATGAGTTACTTGGCAGGTGAAATGAGCTCCTCCAGCAGAGTGTCTCCTGGGATTAAGGCTGTCTGAGCACTGACCGCCTTTGCCTTCTCTTGGGCATCGTCTCTGCGGCTCGATGAGAACTCATGGCTGGTGGTGATCTGTCTGGGAGCGATGCCGTGCTCGCTGAAGTCCTGACAGGTGACAAACATAAAAAACAGCTTCAGCTCTTCTCTCACATTTCACAGGACTTAAACTTTACTGATATTTTTCTCTGAGATGGTTTTAGATTTTTCTGCTGCATGGCTGTACCTCTTCATCCATGAAATCTTCAGGCCTGGCGCTGAGTTTCTCGGCCTTCTGTTGTCGTGACGACACAAAACCTGAGGGAGCCCATCCTGAAGATGGCAGCAATGCAAGCCCACAGGACAATGAGTAAAAAAAACAAAACAACAAACAAACAAAGAGATCTTGAAAAATTACAAATCAAATCAATTTTATTTATATAGCGCCAAATCACAACAAACAGTCGCCCCAAGGCGCTTTATATTGTAAGGCAAAAGCCATACAATAATTACAGAAAAACCCCAACGGTCAAAACGAACCCCTGTGAGCAAGCACTTGGCGACAGAGGGAAGGAAAAACTCCCTTTTAACAGGAAGAAACCTCCAGCAGAACCAGGCTCAGGGAGGGGCAGTCTTCTGCTGGGACTGGTTGGGGCTGAGGGAGAGAACCAGGAAAAAGACATGCTGTGGAGGGGAGCAGAGATCAATCACTAATCATTAAATGCAGAGTGGTGCATACAGAGCAAAAAGAGAAAGAAACACTCAGTGCATCATGGGAACCCCCCCAGCAGTCTAAGTCTATAGCAGCATAACTAAGGGATGGTTCAGGGTCACCTGATCCAGCCCTAACTATAAGCTTTAGCAAAAAGGAAAGTTTTAAGCCTAATCTTAAAAGTAGAGAGGGTGTCTGTCTCCCTGATCTGAATTGGGAGCTGGTTCCACAGGAGAGGAGCCTGAAAGCTGAAGGCTCTGCCTCCCATTCTACTCTTACAAACCCTAGGAACTACAAGTAAGCCTGCAGTCTGAGAGCGAAGCGCTCTATTGGGGTGATATGGTACTATGAGGTCCCTAAGATAAGATGGGACCTGATTATTCAAAACCTTATAAGTAAGAAGAAGAATTTTAAATTCTATTCTAGAATTAACAGGAAGCCAATGAAGAGAGGCCAATGCGGGTGAGATATGCTCTCTCCTTCTAGTCCCCGTCAGTACTCTAGCTGCAGCATTTTGAATTAACTGAAGGCTTTTCAGGGAACTTTTAGGACAACCTGATAATAATGAATTACAATAGTCCAGCCTAGAGGAAATAAATGCATGAATTAGTTTTTCAGCATCACTCTGAGACAAGACCTTTCTAATTTTAGAGATATTGTGCAAATGCAAAAAAGCAGTCCTACATATTTGTTTAATATGCGCATTGAATGACATATCCTGATCAAAAATGACTCCAAGATTTCTCACAGTATTACTAGAGGTCAGGGTAATGCCATCCACAGTAAGGATCTGGTTAGACACCATGTTTCTAAGATTTGTGGGGCCAAGTACAATAACTTCAGTTTTATCTGAGTTTAAAAGCAGGAAATTAGAGGTCATCCATGTCTTTATGTCTGTAAGACAATCCTGCAGTTTAGCTAATTGGTGTGTGTCCTCTGGCTTCATGGATAGATAAAGCTGGGTATCATCTGTGTAACAATGAAAATTTAAGCAATGCTGTCTAATAATACTGCCTAAGGGAAACATGTATAAAGTGAATAAAATTGGTCCTAGCACAGAACCTTGTGGAACTCCATAATTAACCTGTCTGTGAAGAAGATTCCCCATTTACATGAACAAATTGTAATCTATTAGATAAATATGATTCAAACCACCGCAGCGCAGTGCCTTTAATACCTATGGCATGCTCTAATCTCTAATAAAATTTTATAGTCAACAGTATCAAAAGCAGCACTGAGGTCTAACAGAACAAGCACAGAGATGAGTCCACTGTCTGAGGCCATAAGAAGATCATTTGTAACCTTCACTAATGCTGTTTCTGTACTATGATGGATTCTAAAACCTGACTGAAATTCTTCAAACAGACCATTCCTCTGCAGATGATCAGTTAGCTGTTTTACAACTACCCTTTCAAGAATTTTTGAGAGAAAAGGAAGGTTGGAGTTTGGCCTATAATTAGCTAAGATAGCTGGGTCAAGTGATGGCTTTTTAAGTAATGGTTTAATTACTGCCACCTTAAAAGCCTGTGGTACATAGCCAACTAATAAAGATAGATTGATCATATTTAAGATCGAAGCATTAATTAATGGTAGGGCTTCCTTGAGCAGCCTGGTAGGAATGGGGTCTAATAGACATGTTGATGGTTTGGATGAAGTAACTAATGAAAATAACTCAGACAGAACAATCGGAGAGAAAGAGTCTAACCAAATACCGGCATCACTGAAAGCAGCCAAAGATAATGATACGTCTTTGGGATGGTTATGAGTATTTTTTTCTCTAATAGTTAGAATTTTATTAGCAAAGAAAGTCATGAAGTCATTACTAGTTAAAGTTAAAGGAATACTCGGCTCAATAGAGCTCTGACTCTTTGTCAGCCTGGCTACAGTGCTGAAAAGAAACCTGGGGTTGTTCTTATTTTCTTCAATTAGTGATGAGTAGTAAGATGTCCTAGCTTTACGGAGGGCTTTAAAGATGTTAATTTTCGAGAACAGCTGTTCCGATAGTGTGGGCCGCAGCCCCCTGGTGGGCCGTGAAGGTACTGTAGGTGAGCTATTACAGGTCACAGCGCCACAGCAGATCATCCCATTCTAAAGTTTAGCATATTGTATATGGGAATACTTCCATCTTAGGCTCACATATTGTTCAAATGTGTGATTAAACGTTGTCGGTGGGCCACGGAAGGCTTTCAGATTTCAGAATGGGCATTCTTACTTTTGAGAATGGCTGCTCTAGAAAAATTCCATTTGATCCAGGTTGTGGACATGAACTGAATGTGCAGTAAGGTCACATGATCTGAGAGTTCCGACCTTCCTTTGAGCCGACAGTGTTGAAGTATCCGGCTGAAAACCCTCCAGTGAACGCTCCATGGAACCGCTGGTATCGTCCCTTCTCATCCTTCACTGTCTGCTCGTGCAACGGGAGGGGCTTCTTCAACGGCTCATCTGTAGTGTGGATGGATCACGTGGACCCCACACACACACACAGACACACACACACACACACACATACATACACAAAAATGGAGAAACTAGCAATGTCACTATTAATTAAACTGTCAACAAATTTTACAATAAGCTGGTTATTTGTGTGGTTCATAAACTGGCCAGGGGGGTGACACAAGTGATTTGTGCACTTTCTTCACAACAAGAAGGTTCCCACCCAGTAAAAGGCCGCCAGTGCTCTATTTTCCACATTGTTCTGGAACTGCATTCAGAAGGAGATCCACTATGCTGACACTGATCAAAAATGGGGGAATTGAAAAAAAGGATTTAAAATATAAAATCAGACTGTCAGTTTATCTCAGGGTCAAAAGAACTGCTGTAGTCAGGTTCTTGTCCCTTTGGGGAACTAATGGTGCACTTGGTGGAGAGTACATGACCACAGTCAACTTCACTTCTCCTCCTGAATGAGCTAACCAGTCCAGCATTGATATTTTCATCATATTTTAGAAGAACCAGCTGAAAGTTCTGGTCAGCTTTTTGTATATGCTTACGAAGGTAAAACCAAAATGTTCATTAGTGTCTCATCTTGATGTTACATCAAGAATAAAGGAGCAGTTAAGTGATGAATGAGTATTTTGGACTAAAATGTGCAACTCTAGTCAGCTGCTGCTTCTGTACATGAAGCCAACTGAGTTCTCGCTCAGTGGAGAATGGAGGAAAATATCACTGCAGTAGAGACAGAAGATAAATGTGGGTAACTTCTAATACTGCTGGAAGTTACCATGGATTAAAGCAGGTTATTGAAAGCCTCAATGTTGTGAGGCCATACTGACCAACCCTAGGTACGAGCAATGCTAACATGGCTTCAGCTGCTTCAAACTGTATTTGTTTGGTTTCATCCAGATGTTAAAAAATATTCTTAAAAAAAAAACAGACATAAGGAAAACTGTAGAGTACCGCTGTATAAGACTTTTTGGCTACTCCCTTGTTTTCACTTGGATCTGCTTGCTGATTTGGCAGAGGTTCTACTTCCTGATGCAACTCCATATAATTACATGGGAGAACAGGCAGGTGTGGGGCTGAACCAGGAACGTTTCACACCGGAAACACGTGCACTTAACCGCTTAGCCATCGCCCCTGTGAGCCGTCTGTATGTCAGGAGGTGTAACGCTGTTTACACAGAGTGTTGTACCTTTAAAGGATTTTATTTTTATTTAATTAGGTAAAGCTTTGAACAAGCCTGCACATAAAGAAGTGGTGCAAACCCTTGACTCAAACAGACCAGATCTCCATGTCTTACTTTTCTCAGCACTTTAAATAGTTGAATGTTTCTGTGTTGTCATTGTAATGTATTTCCTGATTTTAGTCTAGATTTTAATTCTCGTGTTTTATGTGATTTGTGTCCTTTTTAAATTGTTCTCTGCACTGTGAAGCGATAATGTAGCGCAACACCTAAGATAAATTTCCCTAATGGGACAATAAAGTTGACCTTGATGTTCTCTGATTGTGACAAAAACACAGATATGAAGATACAAGACCAACAGGACCTTCATCCAAGAGACATTTATGTTCCTGTATATATATATATATATATATATATATATATATATATATATATATATATATCCCTTTTTCATTTTAGCAGTAAAATTATGCACACATACATATACACACACACGCGTGTGTGTGTAGGACTGCGACGGAAATAAGTTTTATATTTTGTTGTCCTAACAATTTCAATTTATTTTCATTTATATAGCCCCAAATCACAACAAAGTTGTCTCAAGGTGCTTCACACAGTAAGGTCAAACCTTACTAACCCCCAGAGCAACAGTGGTAAGAAAAAACTCCCTCTGATGATTTGAGGAAGAAACCTCAAGCAGACCAGACTCAAAGGGGCGACCCTCTGCTTGGGCCATGATACAGACACAAATTACAAAACAGTTCACAAAAGGAATATACAGGAAATGTTAGGGTTAGAGAACAAAACATTTCATATCTGGAAAATCGGGTGTCTGACTTGGAGCAGTATTCACGCTTGAATGATGTCATCATCTCTGGACTAAAAATTAAACCAAGGAACTTTTCACAAGCTGTCACAGGAGTTACGTCTGATGATGGTGGACACTAGGAAACCACAGAGGAACAGGTGACTGCATTAAAGGTGATGGGAAATTATCAATAACCCACTTTAACTTTCAACAGAAGCCTACAGGAGGGTAAAGTGACTATACAGTGGAAGACATCATGTCTCATACCCGTTCCAAAAAAGCCACACCCCAAAGAACTGAACGATTACAGACCGGTTGCTCTCACCTCTCACATAATGAAGACATTTGAACGGGTGCTATTGTTTAACATACTGAAGCCCCAGGTTCGCCATGCACTGGACCCCATGCAGTTTGCCTACCAGGAGAGAGTGGGAGTTGAGGATGCTATCCTATATTTGATACACAGGGTGCATTCTCACCTGGACAAGGGAGGCAATGCTGTGAGAATCATGATTTTTGATTTCTCTAGTGCCTTCAACACCATTCAGCCACTCCTGCTGAGTGACAAACTGCTGCAGATGGGAGTAGAAACGGGATTGGTGACCTGGATAACTGCCTACCTCACTGGAAGACCCCAGTTCGTTAGGCTGGGTGACCATACTTCTCAGACTGTGGTCAGCAGCACAGGAGTGCCACAAGGAACGGTGCTCTCCCCAGTGTGGTTCACCTTGTATACCTCCGACTTTAGTTACAACACGAAGACCTGCCACATGAAAAAGTTCTCTGATGACACTGCTATCGTGGGGTGCATCGAGGATGGTCAGGAAGGAGAGTACAAGGGACTGGTGGAGAACTTCGTCAGATGGTGCCGGAACAACCAGTTGCAGCTGAATGTCACCAAAACCAAGGAGTTGGTGGTTGACTACAGGAGGACCACCCCACCACTGGTGCCTGTCTCTATCGAGGGGGAGACAGTGGAGACAGTCTGCACCTACAAGAACCTAGGGGTACACCTGGACAATAAACTGGACTGGGCTGCTAATTCAGAAGCACTCTACAGGAAAGGACAGAGCAGGCTCTACTTCCTCAGGAAGCTGAGATCCTTCAATGTCTGCAGCAGACTCCTGCTGATGTTCTAACAGTCTGTCATGGCTAGTGTCCTGTCCTATGCTACTGCCTGCTGGGGTGGTAGCATTAGGAAGAGGGACGCTGGACGCCTAGACAGGCTGGTGAGGAAGGCTGGGTCTGTGGTGGGCATGGAACTGGAGGCTCTCACTACAACAGCTAAGAAGAGGACCCTGAGCAGACTGGAGTCCATACTTGAAAATGACAGACACCCCCTGCACCAGTTTCTGGCCAACCAGAGGAGCCTGTTCAGCTACAGACTCTGTGCCATCCCCTGCCGGACAGACAGACTATGGAAGTCTTTTGTCCCCAGGGCCATCCAGCTCTTTAACACCACACAGAAGGTTACAGTGATATAGGTATATAGGTTATAGTGTATTAGGTCTTTGTGTATGTTTGTGTATTTATGTAAGCTGACAGACACCTTAATTTCCTTCTGGATTAATAAAAGTACTCTACTCTAACAGTAGGAGTCTGTACAAAAATTTAGGGAGTATCAAAGATTATTTAAAACAATTTTGTCAACCATTTAGTGTAATTGCCATAACGGAAACTTTGCTTGCAGAGGGTGATGATATAAACTACAAATTGGAGGGTTATGAATTCAATCATCTGAACAGACAAAATAGAGGGGGTGGAGTGGCTTTGTATGTTGACAAAAGTATGTCAACTACAAAATTAAAGATCAAATGACAATGGCTGTGGAAAATCTTCTGGAATCCATCACAATCAAAATATGTATGGAAAAAGGTAAAAATATCATTATTAGCTGCATATATAGAGCTCTGGCTCTAAAATTGGACAGAGAAGTTTTTCACAGATGTGTAATAAATGAGTATTTGTCTGTGGAGATATAAATATTGATCTATTAAACCTGTATCAGCATAAAGTGACAGAGGATTTTATTAATACCGTGTGCAGTTTAAATTTATATTGAAAAATCACTAGGCCTTCAAGAATAACTTCACATTCAGCTACACTCATTGATAATACACTTACAAATGATAGACACCAAAACTTTAAGTGTCTTATTAATCAATATTAGTGACCATTTACCAGTTTTATAGTAACTGATCTAAATTTGAATAAAAAAATGTACTGACAAAATACAATACTGTAAGCAAATACAATCTGAAGACGCTATCACTACCTTAAAAAATGATTTACTTTTACAGGATTAGAATCCCATTTATGAAAAGCAAGATGCTAATTTAGCATATTCCGAATTTGAAAACATATTTCTCAGTATATACAACAAAAATTGTCCAATTATACAGTATAGTAAAAATAATAAAGATAAAGCTAACCAATGGATAACAAAAGGTCTTCAAAAGGCTTGTAAGAAGAAAAATATGCTATACAGAGAATTCAATAAAAGTAAATCAAGCGAGGCAGAGATTAAATATAACTATAAAAATAAATTAACAACTATTATGCAGAAGTGTAAAAATCATATTTTGAAAAAATACTAAATGATAATAAAAACAACATAAAGGAAACATGGAAAATACTGGATAGTATTATAGCAAATAAACTCAAATCAAATAACTACCCAACATACTTTACTTATAACAACAAAGATGAATATAACATGAACCAAGTAGTGAATAGTTTCAATAAATTTTTTGCTAATGTTAAGCCAGATCTGGCACCTGACATTCCACACAGCACATGGGAAAATCAGCAATTAATTGATAGAAATCCACATTCAATGTTTCTTGGCCCAATAGATGAAAGAGAAATTATTAATGTAGTTAGTACATGTAAAAGTAAAAAGTCAACTGATCATAATGATATACATATGTCCTTAGTAAAGCAAATAATTACTGAAATCGCAAAACCATTATCAAATATATTTAATAAATCATTTCAAATTGGAATTGTCCCAAATGGTATGAAAGTGGCAAAAGTGATACCTTTATTCAAATCTGGTGACAAACATCATTTTATTAATTACAGGCCCGTGTCTTTATTGTCACAATTTTCAAAGATATTGGAAAAACTTTACAATAGCAGGTTGGATAAATTTATAGAACGACACAACTTGCTTGATGACTGTCAATATGGTTTTAGAGTGAAAAAATCCACTGCAGTGGCATCGCTTGATGCAGTAGAAGAGATCAATAAACATGTGGACCAAAGGAAAATAGTAATAGGTTTATTTATTGACCTAAGAAAGGCTTTTGACACAACTGATCACAACATCCATCCATTTTCTTCCGCTTTATCCGGAGTCGGGTCGCGGGGGCAGCAGCTCAAGCAAAGCCGCCCAGACCTCCCGATCCACACACACACCTCCCCCAGCTCCTCCAGGGGAACCCCAAGGTGTTCCCAAGCCAGCCGAGAGATGTAGTCCCTCCAGCATGTCCTGGGTCTTCCCCGGGGCCTCCTCCCAATGGGACGTGCCCGGAACACCTCTCTAGCGAGGCGTGCAGGGGGCATCCGGAAAAGATGCCCGAGCCATCTCAACTGACTCCTTTCAACGTGGAGGAGCAGCGGCTGAAATAATATGTTGATCACAACATATTATTTCAAAAGATGGAACTGTACGGGATCAGAGGGGTGGCTCTGAACTGGATTAAAAGTTACTTACAAAACCAGAAAGTTTGTTAAACTCGGGGACTACTGTTCTTCATATCTAGACATCATTTGTGGGCTTCCCCAGGGTTCTATGTTGGGACGAAAATTATTTATTTTATACATGAACGAGTTATGTAACGTTTTGGATGTGTTTAAAGCAGTACTATTTGCAAATGACACAAACCTGTTTTGTTCAGGAGAAAATCTACAACAGTTATTATCTGAGTTAGGAACTGAAATGATAAAGTTAAGAGATGGTTTGATATTAACAAATTATCATTAAATTTGTCTAAAACAAAAATAATGTTATTTAGAAATTATAAAAAAAGACATACAAATTCAGTTAAATATTCAAGGGGTAAACATAGAATGGGTCAAAGAGAAAAAGTTGGTAGGTGTTATTACTGATGAAAGAATTAGTTGGAAAGCTCATATTCAACATATTCAAAAGAAAGTAAAAGTATTGCGGGTATTAAATAAAGCAAAGTATGTTCTTGATTGCAGAGCACTACATACTCTGTATTGTTCATTGGTTGCACACTACTTGACTTACTGTGCTGGAGTTTGGGGCAATAATTATAAAACTACATTGCAACCATTATTCATTCTTCAAAAACAGCATTAAGAACAATTCATAATGCAGGTTATCGAGACCACACCAACCCACTGTTCATTAAATCTCAAATATTAAAACGCCACGATATGACTGCATTTAAGACTGTTCAATTAATGTATAAAGTGAAAAATAAGAAACTGCCCTTTAGAATTGAAGAATTTTTCATTGAGAGAGAGGGAAAATATAATCTAAAGGGCTTGTATTATTTTACAATTGCTGGCGCTCGAACGACCAGGAAAGGTTTCTGTATCTCCATTCGTGGCCCTAAAATATGGAATAACCTGACAGAGGAACTCAAGCGATGTCCAAATATTAATCAGTTTAAATATCAATATAAAGAAATTATGTTCTCTAGATTATGTGTCTGATGACACATAATCAGTCTGATAAAACTAATTCATGCATTTATTTCCTCTAGGCTGGACTATTGTAATTCATTATTATCAGGTTGTCCTAAAAGTTCCCTAAAAAGCCTTCAGTTAATTCAAAATGCTGCAGCTAGAGTACTGACGGGGACTAGAAGGAGAGAGCATATCTCACCCATATTGGCCTCTCTTCATTGGCTTCCTGTTAATTCTAGAATAGAATTTAAAATTCTTCTTCTTACTTATAAGGTTTTGAATAATCAGGTCCCATCTTATCTTAGGGACCTCGTAGTACCATATCACCCCAATAGAGCGCTTCGCTCTCAGACTGCAGGCTTACTTGTAGTTCCTAGGGTTTGTAAGAGTAGAATGGGAGGCAGAGCCTTCAGCTTTCAGGCTCCTCTCCTGTGGAACCAGCTCCCAATTCAGATCAGGGAGACAGACACCCTCTCTACTTTTAATATTAGGCTTAAAACTTTCCTTTTTGCTAAAGCTTATAGTTAGGGCTGGATCAGGTGACCCTGAATCATCCCTTAGTTATGCTGCTATAGACGTAGACTGCTGGGGGGTTCCCATGATGCACTGTTTCTTTCTCTTTTTGCTCTGTATGCACCACTCTGCATTTAATCATTAGTGATCGATCTCTGCTCCCCTCCACAGCATGTCTTTTTTCTGGTTCTCTCCCTCAGCCCCAACCAGTCCCAGCAGAAGACTGCCCCTCCCTGAGCCTGGTTCTGCTGGAGGTTTCTTCCTGTTAAAAGGGAGTTTTTCCTTCCCACTGTAGCCAAGTGCTTGCTCACAGGGGGTCGTTTTGACCGTTGGGGTTTTACATAATTATTGTATGGCTTTGCCTTACAATATAAAGCGCCTTGGGGCAACTGTTTGTTGTGATTTGGCGCTATATAAAAAAATTGACTGATTGATTGATTGATGAAGTAAGATGAGTTTGTGCTGCTATATTGCATATGTAAATTGTTCGGTATTATTATTGCTATTGTTATTATTGTTATATTACTGTAGTTATGATTGTTATTAGTATCACTATTATATTAGTTGCTAATTTATTTGACAGAATATTTTGAAATCAACTGATTTTGCAATCAACTGATAATATATATGTATATAGCAAATGATAAAAGGGGTGGGTCTTTATAAACTTTTGCTTCAGCTGACACCCCTTCGGCTGCACAAAATTGAAAAATGACTGAATTTTTTTTTCTTTCTTCTTTTCTTTGTTGCTGTTAAGTGTGTGTGTGTGTGTGTGTCCGTGCGCGCGCGCACCGCCAAATAAATTCATTCATTCATTCATTCTAATGTTGAGGTCAAAGGACAACGTAGGATCAAAAATGACCCCAAGGTTCCTCACTTTGTCAGTGTGATGGATGACACACGAGCCTAGGTTAAGTTTTAACTGGTCAAATTGAGATCGCGTGAGATCGATAGACAGATCGGTGCAGCATCTGCAGTGATGCGGTCGCTGTATCGGACCGTCATGGTGAAGAGAGAGCTGAATACGGGGGCAAAGCTCTCGATTTACCGATCGATCTACGTTCCGATCCTCACCTATGGTCATGAGATTTGGCTCATGACCGAAAGAACGAGATCACGAGTACAAGCGGCCGAGATGAGTTTCCTCCGCAGGGTGGCTGGGCGCTCCCTTAGAGATAGGGTGAGGAGCTCGGTCACTCTGGAGGAGCTCAGAGTCGAGCCGCTGCTCCTCCACGTCGAAAGGAGTCAGTTGAGGTGGCTCAGGCATCTTTTCCGGATGCCCCCTGGACGCCTCGCTGGAGAGGTGTTCCGGGCACGTCCCACTGGGAGGAGGCCCCGGGGAAGACCCAGGACACGCTGGAGGGACTACATCTCTCGGCTGGCTTGGGAACGCCTTGGGGTTCCCCCGGAGGAGCTGGGGGAGGTGTGTGTGGATCTGGAGGTCTGGGCGGCTTTGCTTGAGCTGCTGTCCCCGCGACCCGACTCCGGATAAAGCGGAAGAAAATGGATGGATGGATGGTCAAATTGATGCTGATGGACCAAGAACCATCATTTCAAACTTATCAGCGTTTAAAAGTAGGTTTCTAGACATCCAGCTTCTCACTAATGCAAGGCAATCTTCTAAGGATTTTATGTGGATGAGATTACCAGCAGTTATCGGCATGTATAACTGAGTATCATCAGCATAGCAATAGCAAAGAAAGTTAATCCCAAAATGCCGCAATGTGTGACCAAGGAGTGCTATATAAAGGGAGAATTTTAGAGCAAAATGATAGATTTGATATCGGCCGATAGTTTTTCAATACACTAGGGTCAAGATTTCTTAAGTAATGGTTTAATCACTGCAGATTTGAAACATTTAGAAACAGATCCAGAAGTTAATGAGAGATTAATAATTTGGGCCGACTATCCTCGGCGATGTTTTTTTTTGTGTGTGTGTTCATTTACTTTTATTTCCAAAATAAATCCAAATCCAACAAACATTCTTGTTTGATACCATTCGTTTATTTATTGACTGGGCGAAGAATTTGTTCAACTGTAGTAGTTTTAAACGTGTTCTATAAATAAATGTTAGACTTTGACGCGCACAAAGAACGAGTGTTTAGCTAACAGCTAACAGCCCGTTAGCGGCGCTGCAGCAGAAAACGTCACAGCGCTTTTCATCTGAAATCACAAACGTAAACTGTCCATGTTACATACAGACAAAACTCAGTGTTTACAACAAACAAATTAATGAAACAACCCGCTCTACCTTCTTCCAGAGGCTCCAGAGGAGTCCCATAACTCACAAAATCCTCATCACTGTCACTGTCCAACGCCATGTCTGTACTACAAGTACGGCGTTCACACCAGGTCAAAAATCACAGGCGAAAGCGTAGCACCTTCAGCGACATCCTGTGGTGGTGAACGGTAACGTTTAATGCGTAATAAAAACAACAACCGCAACATTAATAATTATACTACTACTACTACACTAATAATAATAATAATAATAATAATAATGATGATAAAACAATAATAATAATTATTATTAAATACTATAATAATAATAATAACAATAATAATAATAGTTATTATTATTGTTATTATTATTATTATTAGCACTACAGATGCAATGTTTTCTCTGAGAATACTGATGGAGAAGTATAGAGAAGGCCAGAAGGAGTTACATTGTGTGTTTGTGGGTTTAGAGAAAGCTTATGACAGGGCGCCAAGAGAAGAGCTGTGGCATTATATGAGGAAGTCTGGAGTGGCAGAGAGAACTATGTGAGGGTAGTGCAGGACATGTACAAGAATAGTGTGACAGCGGTGAGATGCACAGTAGGAATGACAGACTCATTCAAGGTGGAGGTGGGATTACACCAAGGATCTGCTCTGAGTCCTTTCTTGTTTGCAGTGGTGATGGACAGGTTTACAGATGACATCAGACAGAAGTCTTCATGGACTATGATGTTTGCAGATGACATTGTGATCTGTACTGAGAGCAGAGAGCAGGTTGAGTCTAGTCTGGAGAGGTGGAGATATGCTCTGGAGAGAAGGGGAATGAAAGTCAGTAGAAGCAAGACTGAGTCCATGTGTGTGAATGAGAGGGAGCCCAGTGGAATAGTGCAGTTACAAGGAGTAGAAGTGGTGAAAGTAGATGAGTTTAAATATTTGGGGTCAACTGTTCAAAGTAATGGAGAGTGTGGTAGAGAGGTGAAGAAGAGAGTGCAGGCAGGGTGGAGTGGGTGGAGAAAGGTGGCAGGAGTGATTTGTGACCGAAGAATATCAGCAAGAGTGAAGGGGAAAGTTTACAAAACAGTAGTGAGACCAGCTATGTTGTATGGTTTAGAGACAGTGGCACTAACAAAAAGACAGGAGGCAGAGCTGAAGATGTTGAGATTCTCTTTGGGAGTGACAAGAATGGACAAGATTTGGAATGAACATATCAGAGGGACAGCTCAGGTGGGACGGTTTGGAGACAAAGTCAGAGAGGCGAGATTGAGATGGTTTGGACATGTGCAGAGGAGGGACCCAGGGTATATAGGGAGAAGGATGCTGAGGATGGAGCCACCAGGCAGGAGGAGAAGAGGGAGACCAAAGAGGAGGTTCATGGATGTGCTGAGGGAGGACGTGCAGGTGGTTGGAGAGGAAGATACAGAGGACAGGGTGAGATGGAAATAACTTGAAGTGTTTATGTGGAACTATTTTCTTGTGCGTAAGTGCTCCCCTGTGCTGTGTTCTCTGGTGGTTGTTCGCCATGCACACATATGCATTGCCGCAGTAAAAGTAAAGAAGATGTGGCTGTGCCCGTGTGAACTAAAACCTCCGAGTGAGCTGGATTATTTTAATTAGATGTAGTTGTACAGACACGACAAATTGGTGATGAATTTTCTCCAACCCCAGCGAGCAAATGGGGCTGGTCGGTGTGTGGAATGAGCAGTCAACCGGAGGGAAGGAGAGTGAAAAAGTAGCGCCGGTGCTACAGGGGTAGCAATGCAATGCATAGCTCACGGTAAACTATGTATAAACGGCCTTAAAAGGGCAAACAGCTGATTGAAGATGGCTTACGTTGGAAAAGTGGATGAGTTTGATAGTACTAATGAAGACCGGGAAGCGTACACTGAAATAATGCAATTGTATTGTAAAGCCAATGATGTGGAGGAAGAGAAGAAAGTTTCCGTTTTCCTCAGTCTCATGGGAGTGAAGACATACAATCTCAGTACAAGGTTGGCCAGCACATGGAAATGACATGTTTCCTAAATTTTCTGGGAGATGTGATCAACTCTGTGTTTGCCAGGGAACTCTGATGTGTGGATCACGTGTAGTAGTTCCTTCCAAACTTCACACCAGAGTATTGGAAAATCCACATGCAGGTCACTTTGGCACTGTTAAAATGAAAAGCCTCGCCCGTAGCTACATGTGGTGGCCGGGAATTGAAACCGATTGAGGATATCACCAAGACCTGTACAGGATGCCACAGTGTCCAAAATGTATCGCCATCAGTACCCTTACACCCGTGGGAGTGGCCATCTGCACCCTGGCAGACAGTGCATATTGATTTTGCTGGGCCATTCATGAACTCTATGGTCTTAGCAGCTGTGGACGCCCACTCCAAATGGCCAGAGGTGATTCCAATGAAATTCACAACCTCAGAAAGGACTGTTTCTGTACTGAGGAACATCTTTTCCAGAAATGGCCTACCAGAACAAATTGTGAGCGATAATGGTCCACA
Source organism: Thalassophryne amazonica (assembly GCF_902500255.1). Classification (NCBI taxonomy): domain Eukaryota; kingdom Metazoa; phylum Chordata; class Actinopteri; order Batrachoidiformes; family Batrachoididae; genus Thalassophryne; species Thalassophryne amazonica. The sequence goes on from NC_047104.1 coordinate 1,460,095, forward strand.
GTTTACTTCAGATGAGTTTACACTTTTCATGAAGAAGAATGGCATCAAGCATTTCAAGTCTGCTCCACACCATCCTGCAACGAATGGGTTGGCGGAACGGTTCATCCAAACCTTTAAGAAGTCAATCAAAGCCATGGGAAAGGAAAACATCACCCTTCAGCATAAAGTGGACAATTTTCTTCTTGTGTATCGGAACTCTGGCCGTTCGACAACGAATCAATGTCCAGCAATGTTGTTTATGAACAGGCCTTTGAGGTCACGCATTGACCTCCTAAAACCCAACCTGTGGAGGGAAGTGCAGAACAAACAATTCAATACATCACCAAGTGAAGCTGCAAGGAGCTTTGATGTGGGACAGCATGTTCTGGCACGTGACTATCGAGAAAACAAGCGGACACCTGGACGGATCGTGACAAGAAATGGACCCCTGATGTACGAGGTGGATGTGGGAGAGCAGACATGGAGACGTCATGTAGATCAGTTACTGAACGCGCAGCCAGACACCACCTCTGAGCTGCCAGCATCTAACCAACAAACCTTACCATCAGACACACCGCTCAGTCCGGTTCACGGTTCGACAATGACTCTGACGCCTGCAAAGGAAAGTGTGTCCTCAGAGAAGACACCACAGTGTCCAAGGTGTTACTCAGAAAGAACCAGGGCACCACTTAAAAGACTAGATTTATAATAAACTGTCTTACTGACAGGTGGCTGTGACATGGTTAGAAATTGTTCTCACAAAACCAAAAAACAGGATATGTTAAACAGGATGTTTTGTTGTGCGATTTTGCACATTTTTTTGTGTGTGGTGTTCATCTAAAAGGGGAGGAGTGTAGTGTTTATGTGTAACTATTTTCTTGTGTGTAAGCGCTCCCCTGTGCTGTGGTCTCTGGCGGTTGTTCGGCACGCTCATGTATATATGTTTGCCACAGTAAAAGTAAAGAAGTGGCTGCGCCCGTGTGAACTAAAACCTCCAAGTGAGCTTGATTATATGTTAATTATATGTATTTTAATTATATGTAGTTGTACAGACAGGACGTAACTGATCCACTGTGGTGCCCCCTAATGGGAGCAGATCAAATAATAATAACTAACTGAGTTAACCGTTCTACCTGCGGCTAATAGAGATGAGTTTTATCAATGTCGCTGTATATTTCATGTCCCTTTAGTTAAGTTTTAGTAAGTTGTGTGGCATTGTGTGTATGCTGTCATCACTAATTTTCAGAGAGCACTTTGTGACATTCATGAGACTCAAGTGAATGATGATAAAAGGTGACAGCAGGTCATATCACGGCCACGCTCTGGGATATATAATGTTCTTAGTGTCTCTGCAGATGTTTCCCAGCTTACATTTCATCCATCTAGCACTTGGGGTTTTGCAACCTGACACCCCCTGCTTCTTGGGAGGCATATCAACAGTCTGCATGCTGTACACAGCAGGTACAATTTAAGTAAAAAACGAACACCTTAACTTGCATGCAGCACGCACAGTGACCTCCCCCTTGGTGCCCCCAGTCACCATAACAAGTTTGGTGTCGATTGCTTAATTACTGTGGCTGTGCATAGCGAACACAAACCGTGCCACATACATACATAGATTGCCTTTTATACATATAGATAATGATAATAATAATGTTTTTATTATTGCTATTAAACAGGGCAGCGCTGTGTCTTAGTGGTTAGCACTGTTGGCTCCACAGAGCCCAATATGAGATTTCACTGATGAACATCACTTTGAGCAGGTAGGATGAGTTCATCAGTGAAATCACCTGCTGGAATCAGTGCCTGCAAAGAAAACCTGCCCCCTGTTGGCCCTTTCTGGAATAGACTGGACACCACTGGTCTAAGCAGTGGGTCACTCCTCTGAGTCTGGTCTGCTTGAAGTTTCTTCCTCAGCATCATCGGTCTGAGTTTTTTCTTACCACTGTCGCCTGTGTGCTTGCTCCAGGGGTTGGTAAGGTTAGATCTTACTTGTGTGAAGCCTAACCCTAACCCTTCAGGTAGCTTTGATGTGATTTGGCACTATATAAACAAAATAAATTGAAATTGAAAAGTCCTATGTTTTCTTTTTGTGAGAATTTTTTCTTGTTTAATATTTATGGTACATGCAGAAAGTATTCACACCACTTCACTTTTTCCACATTTTATGTTACAGCCTTATTCTAAAGTGGATGAAATTCATATTTTTCTCAAAATTCTACACACAATACACCATAATGACAATGTGAAAAAAGTCTTGAGATTTTGCAAATTCATTAAAAATAACAACCTAAAGAATCACGTGTACATAAATATCCACAGCCTTTGTCATAAAGCTCAGATTGAGCTCAGGTGCCTCATGTTTCCACTGATGATCCTTGAGATGTTTTAGTCCAGGCCCTGTACTAGTATTGTACTACTACTAGTATTGTACTACTACTGTTACATATAAAAGCAACACATACAAATTAGTCTAACAGATACTCAAACTGACAAGGGTGAGGTGAACCTTTTATGAATCAAGTTTGCTGATCATATTAATGCACAACACAATTATTTATATATCATTTGACTTGTCACGTCTGTATTAGAGATTTCATTACACGGTACCTTTGAGTATACAGATATCACAAAGTATTTTCACTCTAAAGCATTCTCACAGGCCACAGTAGAGACTTTCTTGTGACAGTAGATGAGGCATTTCACCCCTGCTGCCATGCAGGAGCATCTCCTTGAGGTACACTTGCCTGTGCAATTGCAAGTAACAAGCACAGAGGACGATAAGGTACAGAGATTCTGCTGGGGAACAAGCAAATCATCCTCAAGCAGGGTTACCGCCTGTCTAACCACGTAGAAGGCTCTTCTCAGGTGCATTTCTATCACACTAGATGTTGGGGGCAAATGATCCACTGGCAATGAAGAGGTTCTACGAACCTCATACCTCAGTAAATCAAATGTCTTTGATTGTGTTTTGCTTTGACTGCCTGCCCAAACATGCACAAGATATTCCTCTGCAAGTGCGAAATCGGTAGCAGATATGTCTGGTGCCTCTGCAAAAGCTGACAGAAACTGCACTGGTTTTGCAAGAAGTGCTGCCTGCTTTGAGCCTACTCTGCTAATGGAATCATTACCTGTTAGGATGTGTGCTTTGACTAGGACAAGGCAAAGGTCATCTCCAAGTTTTTCATGCAGGGAGTGAAGAGGTATGAACCTTCTCCTTTCCTGAGTACCATACTGAACCCACAACTCCAACAGGCCACTCTCCTTCATAGTAGCTATAAATCTTAAGAGTAGCACCACTGTATCAGTGTCATTGGAGATGACCACAACACGCTGACATCCTCTCTGGACTGCCCATCAGCAATGAGGTACAATTTGACAGTCAGCCTCCTCCAGCCAGTAGGTCAGTTCTGGCACTTCATGGACAAGACCATCAGATGTCTTGGCCACAGCTGGAATGGCTTCATCATTGACAACCATGCCACTGACAACCACATTTGGCAGCTCTCGCTGTGCAATGTTACGGGCAAGAAGTTGTAAATTTTACTTGTTAGAAGCAGAGGCCCAAAACTTCTCGTGCTGCTGGGGAATGGGCACAGATTCATCTATGATGGTTAGATCTGCTGGAGCAACTTCACTTGTCCGTTGCTGACATTCAGCACTCTTGACAGAGAAATCTTGGTAACTGTCAAACACCATGTGTATCATTTTATCAAGTGTGTATCAAGTAATTCACCAAAATTTCTGAAGCTGGTGAGATTTGTAAACTGGTGAATCTTTGACGTGAAATCAATGAACACCTCAGTCTTTAAGGTAGAATTTTGTGAAAAGGCAGGGTGAGTAAGGCCAAATATGAATTCTGTGTGTTCAAACACACTAGTATAGTGGTGTCACACTAAAACATAGGACAAAAAATTGAAAATGTGAACTTCCGATATCGGATCGGTGGCCATTTTGGAAAACACCCCCTAGTGGTCATTCGCCACTAAATTTGTATGTTCACCTGTGTGATTTTGAAAGCTGATAGACCCTATTACTCAAAACAGCAGTCAGAAATTCTTCCCCTTCAGATGTATATGGGTCCTAGTATAGGGCCTGGACTATTTCTACGGCTTAATTGGAGCCCACCTGGAGTAAATTCAGTTGACTAGACATGATTTGTAAAGACACACACCTGTCTACAAAATATGCATATGTTGTGGACATGAATGAGTGAAGCTCTTCAGCATCTCACTGTGTCATTTAGGTCCTTCAGACTTTATTTTGAGTAAATGCTTCAGGGGAGCATTAGCATGGCAAAAACCTTTCAGCTTCTGGGGAGCCTCCACCCCCCAGACCCCACGCCTTTTTAACATTTTTCCTTCTTTGCCTCTCACATGCCTGGAAAAGCCCCTAGTCATCTGACCATGTCCTTTCCTTTCAATAAAAAAATTAAAATGATCTTCCTCAAAAACTCAAACTGAAAGCAAATCTCTAAAACTTGATCAAACCTGTAAATAATAATCAGTTTTATTGCCAGTTTTCTTCAGACAAGTCAGGGGATGGAAACATGAATATTATGTCTTGGACTTTATTTACATCAGTTATGAAGAAATACAAAAGTTTCTTTCACCAAAACATCAAATCTAGTTTTTCATCTCAAATGTACTTTCTGTCAAATTGTAGCTGAACTTTCAGGTCTTCTTTTGAAGAAAATCCTCCTCGACACCACTTCATCAGGAAGATGGATTTTAGATTTTTAATTCATTTGTATTAAGGTGTAGAGATTTGCTTTGAGTTTGAGTTAAGGAAGATAATTTTAGAAAAAAAAATGTATTTGAAATGGAATAAACAAATTCAAATGTGTGAAATATCAAGTGTTCCAATACTTTTGAGGGCAACTGAGAAACAGTGAGGAGTAACATCTTACATCTCATATATAGTGCAGCAGATAAGAGAATATTTAGAATGGAATCCTGCAAATGGTGATATAAACATCAAATTCAGCACAAATAATCCATGAACATGATTGGCAACTGATTGGTCACTTGAATTTTCAATAGTCAGCCAGGTAGGGGTCAACTGAAGAATTACACAGGGGTCAAAATTAAAAGATGCTCCAATCATATAGAACACTACACCACATTATTTGCCTGATCATAAAGATTCCAAAATAAGGTGTAGTTTGGACAATCTGTGACTGAATGTTATGGAGTTATGAGGTAAAAGCAGCAAGAATGGTGACAAAGGTCAGTTTCAGTTTGTACAGGGGTCAAAAGTTAAATAGATAGATAGATAGATAGATAGATAGATAGATAGATAGATAGATAGATAGATAGATAGATAGATAGATAGATAGATAGATAGATAGATAGATAGATAGATAGATAGATAGATAGATAGATAGATAGATAGATAGATAGATAGATAGATAGATAGATAGATAGATAGATAGATAGATAGATAGATAGATAGATAGATAGATAGATAGATAGATAGATAGATAGATAGATAGATAGATAGATAGATAGATAGATAGATAGATAGATAGATAGATAGATAGATAGATAGATAGATAGATAGATAGATAGATAGATAGATAGATAGATAGATAGATAGATAGATAGATAGATAGATAGATAGATAGATAGATAGATAGATAGATAGATAGATAGATAGATAGATAGATAGATAGATAGATAGATAGATAGATAGATAGATAGATAGATAGATAGATAGATAGATAGATAGATAGATAGATAGATAGATAGATAGATAGATAGATAGATAGATAGATAATACTTTATTGATCCCCCCTTAGAGGGAAATTCAACTGTCCAGCAGCAAAAAGAGACATAGAACAAATGAGTACAAAATACAAAACCATAAGCAAACATTAACACCATCAATGTGTGTTATACAGCCTGATGGCCAAAGGGATGAAAGATCTCTTCCATTAATTCATTCATGCTCCAGCTGTATTTGTGCTGAATTTGATGCTTGTATCACCATTTGAAGGACTGTTTCAGTCATCTGCTGCACTAATAAGCCAACAGAGCATGAACCAGCTGCTGTCTGTTAGCTTAATAAGACAACCCGAATTAAAGGAGAAATGCTGCTTTTAATAACCTGGACCTCATTTCTGACATAAAATACGGTTGTTTACTCACCATTATAACTTTGGTGTGATTAGAAGTCCATAGTTCAAATGACATGTTCAGTACAAATCTGAAGCAAACACTTTCTTCTTCTACTGAGGTGGATTAGAACTTTTTGTGGTACACAGCACCAACTACTGGACAGGAGGAAGCTCACAGTCAGTGTGACTCACTGATTTTAAAATGCAGCTCTTTAAACCAGACGTGTGGTGCTGTGACATGTCAATCATCAGTGTCCAATCAGATTTCAAGGGAGTCCAGTGAAACCCCGGACTCCGCTCTAGCTCCACCCATGCCAGGAAGTTTCCTGTTTCACTGTGACTGAGAATTCAGCACTTCCTGTTTGAGTGTGAGCTTGCCACTGAGTTCCCATAGGATTCCATGGGATCTCGTCTGTCAATCGAGGAAGTATTTGACATTTGAACATTTCCTGTTTTCCTGTGGATTTGAACTTTGGCAGTTCCTTTGCTTCGCTCATATAAGGTCCCACAGTTGAAACTTGAAGTCAAAGGAATTGTCTGAAGACCTCTGAGACAGGATTGTCTGGAGACACAAATCTGGGGAAGGGTACAGAAACATTTCTGCTGCTTTGAAGGTCCCAATGAGCACAGTGGCCTCCATCATCTGTAAATGGAAGAAGGTCAGATCCACCAGGACTCTTCCTAGAGCTGGATGCCCGCCAAAGGTGCATCAACAAAGTATTGAGGAAAAGGTGTGAATACTTATGTACATGTGATTTCTTAGTTTTTCAGTGTTCATAAATTTGAAAAAAAAAATCTTTTTCATGTTGTCATTATGGGGTGTTGTGTGTGGAATTTTGAGGAAAATATGAATTTCATTCACTTTGGAATAAGGCTGTAATATAACAAAATGTGGAAAAAGTGAAGCAGTGTGAATACTTTCTGGACATACTGTAAACATGCTTGTAAGATGTTCCAACGGTGTATGGTTAATATGTCAAGTTTCTATATATTTCTCTTAATGACTGTTTAATGTGAACGCACTCAGCCAGTAAATTGTGAGACTAAACCACACCCACTGTGATGCCCACAGCATATAAAGGTGCTGTGTGACCCATTTTCTAGGCCTTTCACAAGATGGACACTGTCTGTGAGGGTCACGGGCCTGGTTTTTATTGTGACTTTTAATAAACTCAGAATGAGGAAAATAATGGTTTGGTTCTTGGAAAGGAGCAGTAAATTACATAAAAGAACTGGGAGAAATAGCGCACACACACACACACACACACACACACACACACACACACACACACACACACACACACACACACACACACACACACACACACACACACACACACACATATATATAGCCTCACCTGTCATCATGGAAAGAAAAAAAATGTCAAATGAAAAATAAATTAAATGGTTATATTTATCTAGTGATTTGTACTATAAAGTTATTTTCCTTTTATCTTCACCAGTTTTAGATGATTTTTATTCAAAATTGTTGAAATAATGAGCAGAGACGTGCGGTGAGGCAGCAGCCAGCCGAGCCTCACCTTGGATTGTTCAATCACCGGTCCAGCTGCTGGCACGCTGTGCAGTCAGACTGTCTCACTGTTTCTCTGTATGTCACCATTAAAATTAAAATTTCAAACTTAAATTCCATAGTTCAGCTGATGTACATACGAGGGGATGTCAAAACGTTTTGAGCCTTGCACAGTTTCCCAGTCGGATATTACACGGCATCACACCTGATCTACATCAACGCCTTAGCTACTTATTTCATGTCGGATCATATTGCTCACTTCAGTTATTGAGTCATTACACAGTGTCGAAGAGACAAACCCTTCAGTGTCAGTCGTGACATTCTGCTTCACCAGGACAACGCACCAGTCCACACCAGCCATGGACACTGTGCACGAGCGCAGCTATGAACTTCTTCCTCACCCACCCTATTCTCCAGACCTCGCCCCTAGCGACTTTCACCTCTTTCCACGCTGAAAAAACACCTTCGGGGCCAGAGATTTGAGGATGACGATGAGCTGACTGCTGCAGTGGAGGGCAGATTAGGGGACCAAGATGATGAGTTCTATGGAAGGGGACTATGTTGAAAAATAAAACATTATGAATCCAAATATCTTGCTCAGAACGTTTTGATATCCCCTCGTAATGTACAGTGTTTTTGTCAACAGCTGTATGTGTGTGTAACATGTTTCGTGCACTGAGTGATCGCAAAATGGCTGCAAAAAGGCACCAGGTGAGGCCTCATGTTAGGGGGCACTAGTGATCCCAGGGATTCTTCTTGCAGCAACTCCTCAGCTGCACAATAAGTGACAGTAAACTACAGAGCCGCCGTTCATTTATTTTTTCCTCTTGCCTCGACTTTACTTTCAAACTAAAACAATTTTCTAAAGTGGACTTTCAGTCAAAGCAGGAGGTAAAGGACAGCTAAAGACCGGAGCTGAAAGGTTTGATTCAGACAACAGAAGAGCCGCTTTCTTTTCAAACACAGTGGGACACACTAAAGTCTGACTGTGTGGACGTCCAGCAAGAAACTGCCTTTTTCTGCTTTTCAGGCCCGGATCCAGACCAGATTTTTTTTACGCATCGTTCGTCATCGGTAAAAAAAAAAAATAAAAATCTTGAATAATCCTGAATAGTGCAGAACATGTCCCCGAGGTGAACACAGCTTTTCGGTGGTTTTCATGTCAACCTATAGTCCGTAAATTATATGGATTTGTCTGAGTTTCAGAGTCATACGGACGTACAAATAAAGTCGGATATTCAGGGTTTGGTCTGCAGCGGGTCTGTGATCAACCATTTCTGCAGTGCGACTCCACTTTGAAGCCGTGAACCATTGAAGCAATGCTTCGATTCAATGGCTCGTGGCTCTTTGATTCGCTGCTCTTCAGAAGCGGTAAGTCCACTTCTTAACCTCTCTCAAAGCCATTAAAATATGAGTCACTTTTGTGTGGATTATAGTCACTAACTGGGACTCTTGTCTTGTTGCAGTCAACAAACGAGAATCGTCCTCCGTTCCGCACAGCTTCAAACGCTGCGCGGCCGAGACAGAGTCCGGTCGGAATAACTTCAAAATGAATCGCTGCTTTAAATAACAAGACACCTCTTACAAACGTTGTAATACAGACAAGAAACTACAATCGACTAAAACGTTTTTTTCCTCCCAAAATGAAACGTGCTGTTTCTTTACAAATTACATCCTGAAGTGAAGCACAGCAGCTGTAAGAGCTCAGCTCAGATATACGGAAAGACATTCATGCCAATAATGTCTGAAAGGAAATGCTTTTGACACAAACTACAGTTTTTCTTTATTCCTATTTATGTACAGAGATCAAGGATCCACCATGTAGAGTTTATTATGTCCAAAGTTTAAGGATCCAGTGACCAATTTCATATTTATTTAAGACTCAATAAAATGTTCAATTTTAATTTAATCAGCTTATAAAGTGCCAAATCACAACAAAATCTAAATATACTAAAACAAATACATCACAATTGTGATGTATTTGTTTTAGTATATTTAGTCATCAATCAATCAATCAAGTTTTATTTCTATAGCACTTTACAACAGTTTTCACTGAACCAAAGTGCTTTCCAATAGCACCAGCTAGAGATAAAATAAAAAGAAAAGTACGAAAAACATGTTGTTCCCAGGCCAGTGTGGAGATATCATCTCTCCACCTAGTCCTGGGTCTTCCCCGGGGTCTCCAGCCAGGTGGACGTGCCTGGAACACCTCCCTAGGGACGGGTCCAGGAGGCATCATTACCAGATGCCAAAAGCTTCTTTTGGTAAAACTTCAGTTCAGCTGATGGCCACTAGGTATCGCTCTTTACACTAATATCCAAGTTTTTCATTTCTACTTTAGATTTGACAGCTTCCTGGATCCAGTTGCTGTTAAAAATTACTGTTTTACAACAAGTGTGACAAACATGAGCGAGAGAGTTCCAGCTGTGTCGGGGCTCCCCCCCCCCACCACCCCAAGGAGGAAGAAAACTGACATAGAAATGTGGCCCAAACAGAACTATTAAAGTTTTTACTGTTTTTCCATTAGTGTTAGTCGTTCAGTCTTTGCTTTGATATGGTTTGGGATTCTATGAATAAACTGAAGTGAGTTTTGTTGTTAGTTTTTTGAAGAGGGGGAATCTGAATATCCCAAACTGATGGCTGACAACGTTTTAAAATGTAAACTAATGAGCACATCGTGTGCACGAGCCCATGGCACCCTGATCAAACACTGATACGTTTAACACTGACATGTGACATTTTCTGCAGAAGGCACAGATCAGTGATTTTGACCTTTGAACTTTCTGACCCCAAAATCAATAGGCTTCATGCCTAACAATATGGCAGTTAAAAAATAGGTTCCTGAGCTCAAACCTCTGGGTTATGAAGCATCAGGCGTCCTGATGCTGCAGCTTGTCCAGCCCACTCTCACACCAACTGGTGACGGCAGCATCAAAAGTAAATTCATCTATTAGTTCATGAAACTGTCACAAAAATGTGACTGTATCTCAAACTCATTTCATGACGGTATCACAAAATGTGTGTGTGTGTGGGGGGGGGGTTGTCTGTGAGGGTTATGGTCAGGGTTCAGGTGTGTGACTCAGACAATGATGCGAACAGGTAAAAAAGCATGAAACTGGGCCGTGCTCATCTCAAGATTTCATAGGATGAAGGGAGTCAGTGTCTGCAACTCCCCCTAGAGGAGACACTCATCAATCACTTCCCCAGTCAAATAATAAGAGTAAGAGTAGAGAGCCTTTATTGTCATTCTGTATTTAACCATCAAATCAAATCAAATCAATTTTATTTATATAGCGCCAAATCACAACAAACAGTTGCCCCAAGGCGCTTTATAGTGAAGGCAAAAGCCATACAATAATTACAGAAAAACCCCAACGGTCAAAACGACCCCCTATGAGCAAGCACTTGGCTACAGTGGGAAGGAAAAACTCCCTTTTAACAGGAAGAAACCTCCAGCAGAACCAGGCTCAGGGAGGGGCAGTCTTCTGCTGGGACTGGTTGGGGCTGAGGGAGAGAACCAGGAAAAAGACATGCTGTGGAGGGGAGCAGAGATCGATCACTAATGATTAAATGCAGAGTGGTGCATACAGAGCAAAAAGAGAAAGAAACAGTGCATCATGGGAACCCCCCAGCAGTCTACGTCTATAGCAGCATAAATAAGGGATGGTTCAGGGTCACCTGATCCAGCCCTAACTATAAGCTTTAGCAAAAAGGAAAGTTTTAAGCCTAATCTTAAAAGTAGAGAGGGTGTCTGTCTCCCTGATCTGAATTGGGAGCTGGTTCCACAGGAGAGGAGCCTGAAAGCTGAAGGCTCTGCCTCCCATTCTACTCTTACAAACCCTAGGAACTACAAGTAAGCCTGCAGTCTGAGAGCGAAGCGCCCTATTGGGGTGATATGGTACTACGAGGTCCCTAAGATAAGATGGGACCTGATTATTCAAAACCTTATAAGTAAGAAGAAGAATTTTAAATTCTATTCTAGAATTAACAGGAAGCCAATGAAGAGAGGCCAACACGGGTGAGATATGCTCTCTCCTTCTAGTCCCCGTCAGTACTCTAGCTGCAGCATTTTGAATTAACTGAAGGCTTTTTAGGGAACTTTTAGGACAACCTGATAATAATGAATTACAATAGTCCAGCCTAGAGGAAATAAATGCATGAATTAGTTTTTCAGCATCACTCTGAGACAAGACCTTTCTGATTTTAGAGATATTGCGTAAATGCAAAAAAGCAGTCCTACATATTTGTTTAATATGCGCTTTGAATGACATATCCTGATCAAAAATGACTCCAAGATTTCTCACAGTATTACTAGAGGTCAGGGTAATGCCATCCAGAGTAAGGATCTGGTTAGACACCATGTTTCTAAGATTTGTGGGGCCAAGTACAATAACTTCAGTTTTATCTGAGTTTAAAAGCAGGAAATTAGAGGTCATCCATGTCTTTATGTCTGTAAGACAATCCTGCAGTTTAGCTAATTGGTGTGTGTCCTCTGGCTTCATGGATAGATAAAGCTGGGTATCATCTGTGTAACAATGAAAATTTAAGCAATGCTGTCTAATAATACTGCCTAAGGGAAGCATGTATAAAGTGAATAAAATTGGTCCTAGCACAGAACCTTGTGGAACTCCATAATTAACCTTAGTCTGTGAAGAAGATTCCCCATTTACATGAACAAATTGTAATCTATTAGATAAATATGATTCAAACCACCGCAGCACAGTGCCTTTAATACCTATGGCATGCTCTAATCTCTGTAATAAAATTTTATGGTCAACAGTATCAAAAGCAGCACTAAGGTCTTTCTCTCCGATTGTTCTGTCTGAGTTATTTTCATTAGTTACTTCCTCCAAACCATCAACATGTTTATTAGACCCCATTCCTACCAGGCTGCTCAAGGAAGCCCTACCATTATTTAATGCTTCGATCTTAAATATGATCAATCTATCTTTGTTAGTTGGCTATGTACCACAGGCTTTTAAGGTGGCAGTAATTAAACCATTACTTAAAAAGCCATCACTTGACCCAGCGATCTTAGCTAATTATAGGCCAATCTCCAACCTTCCTTTTCTCTCAAAAATTCTTGAAAGGGTAGTTGTAAAACAGCTAACTGATCATCTGCAGAGGAATGGTCTATTTGAAGAGTTTCAGTCAGGTTTTAGAATTCATCATAGTACAGAAACAGCATTAGTGAAGGTTACAAATGATCTTCTTATGGCCTCGGACAGTGGACTCATCTCTGTGCTTGTTCTGTTAGACCTCAGTGCTGCTTTTGATACTGTTGACCATAAAAGAGATTAGAGCATGCCATAGGTATTAAAGGCACTGTGCTGCGGTGGTTTGAATCATATTTGTCTAATAGATTACAATTTGTTCATGTAAATGGGGAATCTTCTTCACAGACTAAGGTTAATTATGGAGTTCCACAAGGTTCTGTGCTAGGACCAATTTTATTCACTTTATACATGCTTCCCTTAGGCAGTATTATTAGACGGTATTGCTTAAATTTTCATTGTTACGCAGATGATACCCAGCTTTATCTATCCATGAAGCCAGAGGACACACACCAATTAGCTAAACTGCAGGATTGTCTTACAGACATAAAGACATGGATGACCTCTAATTTCCTGCTTTTAAACTCAGATAAAACTGAAGTTATTGTACTTGGCCCCACAAATCTTAGAAACATGGTGTCTAACCAGATCCTTACTCTGGATGGCATTACCCTGACCTCTAGTAATACTGTGAGAAATCTTGGAGTCATTTTTGATCAGGATATGTCCTTCAATGCGCATATTAAACAAATATGTAGGACTACTTTTTTGCATTTGCGCAATATCTCTAAAATCAGAAAGGTCTTGTCTCAGAGTGATGCTGAAAAACTAATTCATGCATTTATTTCCTCTAGGCTGGACTATTGTAATTCATTATTATCAGGTTGTCCTAAAAGTTCCCTAAAAAGCCTTCAGTTAATTCAAAATTGTTTCTTTCTCTTTTTGCTCTGTATGCACCACTCTGCATTTAATCATTAGTGATTGATCTCTGCTCCCCTCCACAGCATGTCTTTTTCCTGGTTCTCTCCCTCAGCCACAACCAGTCCCAGCAGAAGACTGCCCCTCCCTGAGCCTGGTTCTGCTGGAGGTTTCTTCCTGTTAAAAGGGAGTTTTTCCTTCCCACTGTCGCCAAGTGCTTGCTCACAGGGGGTCGTTTTGACCGTTGGGGTTTTTCTGTAATTATTGTATGGCTTTGCCTTACAATATAAAGCGCCTTGGGGCAACTGTTTGTTGTGATTTGGTGCTATATAAATAAAATTGATTTGATTTGATTTGATAGTTATGAGTATTTTTTTCTCTAATAGTTAAAATTTTATTAGCAAAGAAAGTCATGAAGTCATTACTAGTTAAAGTTAAAGGAATACTCGGCTCAACAGAGCTCTGACTCTTTGTCAGCCAGGCTACAGTGCTGAAAAGAAAACCATCAAACCATCAAAACCACCAAAAGAGAACCATCCTAATAATAGTTAGACACAATCTAACCACTAGGGGCAGTGTGCAGCCACAGTCCGGGGACCAACTCCAGATGTAGAGATGCTGCCTTGCTCAGAGGCAGAGAAAGGAGCAGACCCTAAATCAGCAGGTTTGTGGCAGGAAACCGGAGCAGACATGGGGAGAACATGCAAACTCCACATAGAGCGGGAAGCGATCCCATGACCTTCTTGCTGTGAGGCACCATTGCTAACCACTAAGCCACTGTACCCCCCAACCAGGCAAGACTGGTACCCATCTACAAACGGGTGGACTGAGACAATACAGATTAAGTGTCTTGTCCTCAGACACAAATGTGACCAGAATCAAACCGAGGTCTACGTATTGTCAGCTTGCTCCTCCCCGCTGAGACACTGCTCTGACGGATTATGAGGATTGTTTTATAGCTGCTGTGAATACATGCAGCTGTTTTTGGCTTGGTTTAAATAAACTAACTAGCTCAGGGTGTTACTCAATCATACTGACCCTTTGGTTAGAGAATAATCTGACTGTCTAATCCTTAACTTTCCTTAACTGTTTGAGGTTGAAAAACGCCCGTGAAGTCCTTATAGAGTCATAAGGTATATAGGTGATACGCCTACATACAAGAGAACAAAGGTCTAGGTCTTTAGGGCCGCGGTGCCTCCAGTGTTAATATCCCCTCTTACCCGACACCAATCAGTGAGCTAAGATGATAACGGGGTACCTCTGGGACTGTGTGTCTTCAGAGAACCTCAGGGTACCACTGCAATGATTACTTTGGGAGACTCAGGGACACTGAGACGTGTCACTTGCATCGTGAGCGCGGTTCCGTGGTATGGTGGATGTGGGCGCACGTGCGCTTGGATTAAATGTAACAATATAAAATTTATTTTATTCAGATATTTATACAGCTTTGCATAAATGTCAACCAACGCCATACTGGATCCATCAATGATGTAAAAGTGAAGATTGGAAGTCTCATTTTTAATCCTTGTGCACGCACAAAATGGGAACTAAAAGATGTGCACGGCAATTTTAAGGCATATGTTGTGGTGTACTCGATGGTAAAATGTTCACGTATGTGTACAAACTGTAACCTGTGCGTATACGAACACTTGGAGAGGGTTTGAAATGTGAGTGGCAGCATTAAATATGTAATGATACCGTGTGTGTGTGAGTCCTACATTTAATTCCATTTAATAAAACACCAAAAATGATCATTAGATGTGATAGTAAGCCATAATTATTCTAGACTTTTCAACTGTTAAATATACAGTTGCGCTCAAAAGTTTACATACCCTGGCAGAATTTTAGCTTTTTTGGCCATTTTTAAGAGAATATGAATGACAACACAAAACCTTTTTTTTCACTCGTGGTTGGTGGTTGGGTGAAGCCATTTAAGGGCCTTTCACACTGCAAGCTTTAGCGCGACGCTTTAACGCCCCCTAGTGCATCAGGCTGATGCGTTTCAATGCGTCGTGACGTCAGACGCGTCGCTTCAGAAGCGGCAAGGGGGCGGAGATTGCGGCTATGTCACACTTTGGCTGTTTGCACAATCTGAAAAAAGTTCAGCAATCACCATCTTGAATTTGCGTCGCCTGGACCACAAAAAACCTTTAAAAAACAGCAGTAGAACGATTCTCCATCACCCTGCTGGGAGAAGCTTTTTTTCAGCTACTTTTCAGAGTGACGCCGACCGAGGGAGGACTGACGACTTGGTGGGCTATCGATCGAACCACGACAGCGGGCCGACCCGCACAGAGAAGCCGGCCTTCAGGCATCATCACTGGGCAGACCGAGGCAGGCAGCCGGGGTGATGGAACAAACCCACTCAGTCCGAAATCTCCCATTTTTTGGATATATGCGAAGTCCCAGTTTGCCCAACGGAGTTTAATTCTGCAGCTTTATCGAGGTGAGAATAAAATAAAAGTAAAACGTGACATTTACTGAACTGCTGTGAAGGTTTATTGATCGGCTAACGTTAGCTTAGCTTTTTAGCACAGTTGATCTGAGTGAACACTTTAATTTGTAAATGCTTCAGTCTTTTTTATTTTTACCAAATAAAGCTACAGCTTTTTTCAGACACCAAAAAAGTTCAACTTTAAATAACTTATTTTTTGGGCGTTTTTCCATCGTTTTTTTTTTTTTTTTTTTTGCCGTTTTTCCCCCCTTTTTTATATATAAACTGTTTAGTGTTTCTTTATATTTAAAGAAATATTTTTATTTGTCCCAATCAGGAACATTTGCTGTGCAGACAACCAAACTTCCATTGCTGAGCTGAACACCACGAAGTCCAGTTGAAAGAAAACATCTCTGCTCTTCAGCAACACCACCAGAGGTCAAAACTGCAGAAGAGACCTTCATGTGGTCCTGAGAATCCAGCAGAACATCACCTGCTTCTAAATAAAAGGCTCTTTAAACAGCAACTATTTATTATTTTTAAAAAGCTGTTTCATTTTAATTTTAACAATAAATGAACGGATCATTAAAAATGTCCACGAAATCAAAGTCAAAAGACATTTGCACAGGTAGAAGCTCTCCACTTATTGTGCTCAAATTCATATTTTAGAAATGACTCTGTCCTGATAACAACATCAAAGGCAATTACATATTTTGATGAAATTACAAGTTGAAATGGCCGTTAAAAAATTCATCATGAGGTTTATGTCACAGAAATCCTACTTTACAATCACACTGCAGTCATTGTTAAATTATTTCCTGTTGCATTTATAATAAACATTTGTATTTATTTACAGTGTCTGTTTTTCTGGTTGAAATGAGATATAAATAATCTACCAGACTTAAAAATGTACAAGTTTCCATGTTATTTTGTCTAAAACTAAATGTCCAAGGTTCCATATGTTAAACAAGAAATGATCTAATCTGAAATAACAGGTGGTTCTAATTTACAGATGAAAGGTTTCTAAAGAACCATTTATTGATTTATTTAGCTATTTTAATTACAAGTGTTCTAAACTTTTTTTAACAGTAATCAGAAATTCTGAGGTAACAAACAACAACAAAAAACATTTCCAATGATTTTTCTTCAGAAAACTGCTGTATAAATGAGCAGTCCTGTGACACATTAATGTTTTGTACAGATCAGTGGTTTCTGCACCGATCTGATTGGTGCAGAAACCACTGATCTCTACAAAATGGATTTGTCAAATACATTTTGTAGAGATCAGTGGTTTCTGCCACTTGTCTTCCATGTTTTGGCCCGACGTGTCGTTCCTATTGGACAACGCGAAGGTACGTCACAGCTCAGAGTGTCAAAAGTTGGATTGGATTGAACTTTGACCGCATCAGCCTGCCGACAAGCGGCAATGCGCGCTCCCGTCAGAAGCGTCATTTTAGCTCGGCTTTTGACACGACGCTTCTGACGCATCTAAAAAGCAACGCGTCTCATTGAAAATAATGCTTTTTAGACTGATTTTTGACGCTTCTGACGCATCTTACGCGTTCAGTGTGAAAGGCCCTTTATTATCAAACAACCAGGTTTCCCTTTTTAAATCATAATGACAAGAGAACTACCCAAATGACCCTGATCCAACGTTTACATCCCCCTGTTCTTAATAACATGTGTTGCCCCCTTTAACATCACTTTTGTGGTGGTTGTCGACAAGGCTCTCTGATGGTGAAGCTGCACTGAATATGTTTCAGACTTTATTTACATTAATTACAAAGAAATACAAGCAGTACAGCACTTTATGGTAAATCTGCATGGAGTAGACAGTTCTGAAAAACTGAGTGACTGTGCAGGAAGGAGAAGAATGAGGAAAGCCACCAAGACACCCAGACAACCCAGAAGATGTTATGGGCTTATGTGGCTGTGATTGGAGAAATTGTGCACAGTACAAGTTTTGCATTTTGCATCACTACTCTTAGATAGTGGAGTAGAGCAGAGAAGGATTTTCTTTCACCAGAACAGATCAGATCCAGGCTTGCATCTCAGATGTACTTTCTGGCAATTTGTAGCTAAACGTTCAGGTCTTCTTTTTAAGAAAATCCTCCTCTATACCACTTCATCATGAAGATGGATAACTGGTGATACACGTAAGTGGCAAGGCTGAAAACCAACATTGAATGCCCGTGACCTTTGATCCCTCAGGCAAAACTGGATTAAAAACCGACATCATTGTGTAAAGGATCTTACCGCGTGGGCTCAGGAACACTTCAAAAACTATTGTCAGTTAACACAGTTTGTCGCTACATCTACAAGTGCAAGTCAAACATCAACAACATCCAGAAACGCCGCCACCTTCTCTGGGCCCGAGCTCATTTGAAATGGACAGACACAAAGTGGAAAAGTGTGCTGTGGTCTGATGAGTCCACATTTCAAATTGTTTTTGGAAATCATGGACGTCGTGTCCTCTGGACAAAAGAGGAAAAAGACCATCCAGAGTGTTACCAGCGCAAAGTTCAAAAGCCAGCAACTGTGATGGTATGGGGGTGTGATAGTGCCCATGGCATGGACAACTTACACATCTGTGATGGTATGGGGGTGTGTTAGTGCCCATGGCATGGACAACTTACACATCTGTGATGGTATGGGGGTGTGTTAGTGCCCATGGCATGGACAACTTACACATCTGTGATGGTATGGGGGGGTGTTAGTGCCCATGGCATGGACAACTTACACATCTGTGATGGTATGGAGGTGTGTTAGTGCCCATGGCATGGACAACGTACACATCTGTGATGGTATGGGGGGGTGTTAGTGCCCATGGCATGGACAACTTACACATCTGTGATGGTATGGGGGTGTGTTAGTGGCCATGGCATGGACAGCTTACACATCTGTACTGGTATGGGGGTGTGTTAGTGCCCATGGCATGGACAACTTACACATCTGTGATGGTATTGGGGGTGTGTTAGTGCCCATGGCATGGACAGCTTACACATCTGTGATGGTATGGGGGTGTGTTAGTGCCCATGGCATGGACAGCTTACACATCTGTGATGGTATGGGGGTGTGTTAGTGCCCATGGCATGGACAGCTTACACATCTGTGATGGTATGGGGGTGTGTTAGTGCCCATGGCATGGACAGCTTACACATCTGTGATGGTATGGGGGTGTGTTAGTGCCCATGGCATGGACAACTTACACATCTGTGATGGTATGGGGGTGTGTTAGTGCCCATGGCATGGACAACTTACACATCTGTGATGGTATGGGGGTGTGTTAGTGCCCATGGCATGGACAACTTACACATCTGCAATGGTATGGGGGTGTGTTAGTGCCCATGGCATGGACAACCTACACATCTGCGATGGTATGGGGGTGTGTTAGTGCCCATGGCATGGACAACCTACACATCTGTGATGGTATGGGGGTGTGTTAGTGCCCATGGCATGGACAACTTACACATCTGCGATGGTATGGGGGTGTGTTAGTGCCCATGGCATGGACAACTTACACATCTGTGATGGCACCATCAATGCTGAAAGGTACATCCAGGTTTTGGAGCAACACATGCTGCCATCCAAGCAACGTCTTTTTCAGGGACGTCCCTGCTTATTTCAGCAAGACAATGCCAAGACACATTCTGCACGTGTTCCAACAGCGTGGCTTCGTAGTAAAAGAGTGCGGGTACTAGATTGGCCTGCCTGCAGTCCAGACCTGTCGCCTGTTGAAAATGTGTGGCGCATTATGAAGAACAAAATACGACAACGGAGACCCCGGACTGTTGAACAACTGAAGTCATACATCAAGCAAGAATGGGAAAGAATTCCACCTACAAAGCTTCAACAATTAGTGTCCTCAGTTCCCAAATGCTTCTTGAGTGTTGTTAGAAGGAAAGGTGATGTAACACAGTGGGAAACATACCACTGTACCAGGTTTTTAGAAACATGTTGCAGGCATCCATTTCAAAATGAACAAATATTTACATAAAGAGGATTTGACATGAAGAGGATTTGAAAATCATTGTATTCTGTTTTTATTTACATTTTACACAACGTCCCAACTTCATTGGAAATGGGGTTGTAAACCAACTCAGCTGTTACATCAAATCACACTTAACATTTCATCAGTGCACAGCTGCTGAAATGTTAATATATTCATGCTGGACATCACTGGATTACTGCCATCATTTGAACAAGGTCCCATACAAATAGTTTCCTTGTGGAGTTTTATATTAAAAATGGATTCAGGTTATTTTTGCTGTTCAGATTTTATTAGGAGAGATTTTATCTGAATAAAGACAACAGTGCAAAGGATTCTGAGACGACTGTATTGATAAATAATTGCCTAGTTCTTCTGTTAAGTTTCATTCTGATTCTTGTGGTGAGCTTGTTAAAGCTTCTTAAAACTTGTTAAATACTGTTAAATTCATGCCAATAAGTGATTTGATGTCATTATGAACTGCTGAGCTCAAAACTACTCACAAGCTCATCATTGCCACCTAGTGTTGCCACTCCCTGCAGTTGTCTCACACACAAGCGCCTCGATTTTTATTTCATAAATCCCCCCCTTCCATCCCTGGTCATCCTCTTGGCTGTCACAACTACACGTTTCAAGCTTCACGTGTAGGTTTGAATATTCATGAGGTGTTTTGACCATCTGTGGCTGAATGTGGACGTTTGTATGGCAGATATGATGCAGATCACAGTGCACATTCTTCAAGGTAATTTTGCTTGCAGGTTTTATATGAGCAGTTTTATAAGTCAGATTTTTTGTTGGCCTGGCACTTTTAGGATGGGCAGCGTTTTATAAATGAGGTCCTGGTTCTGACTCCCAGGGAACGTTCAGTGTTGACGGATTCCAAAATGTTTTCCTTTAACTTTCAGCTACACGCTGAAATACAACATGTGAGGTTATGACATGCACATGATGTCAGCAGTTAGTTCTCATCCCCCAGTTCACTGAGTGCACGTAACGCTGCAGTGATGCAGAACAGTTGTTGTTTGTGCGACGATGAAGTGACAACAGATGTTCTGATCTTCTGTAATTTTGAAAACCTTTGTTAAGGTCCTGGTGCTGTGGACGCGCTGTTCCTGCTGTTTTTACATTTCTCACAGCCGTACTTGTGAAGGAGTGCGGTTTTCGAACGTGGTTGTCCCGGCACCGCTCGCCTCCTCGGGTCGTGTTGGAGCTGTTTCACCTTCTCGGCTCAAAATGTCATCATGGTGTGATGACAGCGAGCCGGCGGCGCCGCCTGAAATATTAACAAGAGGAACCAAAGTCATGACTACAGCATTAAGAGCTGCTTCTGATCTGCACTGCATGAGGCAACGCGTGGCAACATCGGTGAGGAACCAAAGTGGCAAAGGAGTAACAAAGGAAAGGAAAGATGGCAGGAAGGAAGGAAGGGAGAGGAGGAAACAATGCAGTGAAGGAGGTAGGAGAGGACAGAGACGTCTACAAGGAAAGGATTCCTTTAAGTGATAGGAAGAGAAAGGAGAAAATAGGAAAGAATGAGAAGAGGAAGGAAAGAAAATAACAAGCTAGGAAAGGAAAGATGGATAGTAAAGGGGATAAAGAGGGAGAAACTAGAGAAGGAAAGAAAAATAAGTGACAACCTGGTATTGTACAGAGATTTAGGAAAGTACAAAAGGAGACAGGAAAGTAAATAAGGTTCAGCATGAAACCAAAGGAGGAAAGAAAGAGGAAAAAAGGGCAGAGAAAGAATAAGGAGGTATACAGGGTCTGGAGGGACGGAGGGAAGAGAAAAGGAAAAACAAATGTATAGAAGGACGGCCGAGAGGATGAAGGTAAAGAAGGAAAAAAGGGTGTACAGGAAAAGGAGTGACCTACTGCTTCCTTAATAGGTAAGGAAGCAAAAGAAGGACACAGTTAAAAAGAAAACAATTTGGAAGGAAAGAAGGTGAAAGTAGAAATGAACAAAAGATGAGGATTGGTGTTGAAGAAAAGAGAGGAAGAACATAAGAAAAGGAAGGAGAAAGAGGAAAGAAGGATGTGGTGAATGAGAGGACATGCTGAGCAGATTTAGAAAAGTATGTTTGAGAGAAGGAGAATGAAAGATGAAGTCGAATCCTCCATGTGACTTTTGGCAAATGTGATTTATTTTGTTTTCTTTTTCCCATGTTTCTGTGTGTTGTTGTGTTCGGTGTCTGGACGCTCGCGATCCTCCTCAAGAGCAAATCAAACTCTGTCAGGGAGAGAAAACACGAGCTCGGGTAGGAGGCCAACATTCCCCACAGCGCCGGCAGCTGCCAGGGCCGATGTGGGGGAGGACGAGACGTCTTTGGAGGGGATGTGGACAGCGAGTGTTGGAAAAGGGAAAGTGGACTGGATTATGTGTGGAGGAGGAACAGACGCGGCAGTGCTGGTTCCGAGTGTTTGGATCGTGAGAGGAAGGCGAGCTCAGGTACGCGGTGCAGGATCCCTGTGGGGATGACACTTTAACACAAATCCAGGCTCCGCCCACACGTGGTTTGAAACGCCGGCGTGCAGGTTCTGATTTTCTCCACACAAAGGAACCAGACTTTTCTGGACTCGAACATACAGATGTTTTGCTGTGATGTGTTATAAACTGCACTTCTGTGCTGCTGACAAACCTGAAAGTTAACAGTACGCGAGAGGAAAGAAGGACATTTTAAGGCAACAATTCATTTTTATTTGTTTCTTTATGGAGGCCAAAAAGTCATAAAAGTAAACATCACTTCCTGTTGACATATGAAAATTCTACTTGTGTTGTTTTGCAATCCAATAACAAAAGAAGATGATGAAGGCTCAAATCTCCCCCTTATAAGGCCATCCGATGTGTATCTAGATACAGAGCCCACAGCACGATTCAGGGATTGTTGGGACCCCAGCCTGCACGTGTGAGTGGGGCCACAGGAGCACCCCAGAGGGACATACGCGGGTGAGAAAGGGTCGGACCACAGCAGCAGACTGCGTGGGTTTCAAATGCGCTACAAGTGGGCAAGTAAAAACAGCAGAAGATGAAATATTGCTGATCACACAAGTGAGGTCAGACCTTACTTGAGGCAACTTTGTTGTGACTTGGTGCTATATAAATGAAATAAAATGAAAGTTGAAACTGATTTCTGGTAACGTGATCTATACTCATTAGCCACTTTATTAGGTACACCTGTTCAACTGCTTGTTAACACAAATATCTAATCAGCCAATCACACAGCAGCAGCTCACTGCATTTAGTCGTCACGATGTGGTGACGACCACTTGCTGAAGATCAAACTGAGCATCAGAATGGGGAAGAAAGAGGATTTAAGTGACGTTGAAAGTGGCATGGTTGTTGGTACCAGACGAGCTGGTCTGAGTAATTCAGAAACTGCCGATCTACTGGGATTTACACCCACAACCTTCTCTAGGGTTCACAGAGAACGGTCCAAAAAAGAGAAGATATCCAGTGAGCGGCAGTTGTGTGGATGAAAATGTGTTGTTGGTGTCAGAGGTCAGAGGATGATGGACAGACTGGTTGAATGGGCGACTGTGTGATGCCACCATGTCAGTACGGACCAACATCTCTGAGGAATGTTTCCAACACCTTGTTCAGTCTATGACACCAAGCACTTCTGAAGGCAAAAGGGGTCCAGCCTGGTACTAACAACTTCTAATTAATAAAGAGGTGGTGAACGCTCAATAAAGATAACCAGTAAAAAAAAATAAAATAAAAAAATTACAGTTGTGATCAAACGTTTACATACCCTGGTGATTTTGGCCTGATAACATGCACACAAGTTGACACAAATGGGTTTGAATGGCTACTAAAGGTAACCATCTTCATCTGTGATCTGTTTGTAATCTCAGTGTGTGTGTATGTGTGTGTAAAAGTTCAGTGATTTTCTGGGCTCCTGACAGACCCCTGAATCTTTCATCCAGTGCTGCACTGTTGTTTCCGGTTTTGAAAAATTTTGAAAATTCAAGCTAAAAATGGGCCATTCTAGGGGTACCCAAAGGGGAAAAGCCAGGTATGACAGCCCAAGTCCCTTCATCATGTCCAGAAGGCTGGGGAAGTTTGTTGAGTGGACAATCTCATTCTGGATTAGCCAGTACATGGCCCTCAGTCTGGAGTCACGCTGCAGAAATGGTTGATTACACGGTCCAAAATAAGCGTAACAGTCCAAAATTATATCGTAACGGGCCGTAACGCAAGTTTGCGCTAGCTAGAACCCTGCTAGTATATAAAATAATATAATCCAAGTCATTGCATTTCATTTTGTATCATTTCATATCTTCATTTAAATTAAAATCTTAAATAATGTGAACATGTATCATAACATGAAAATCTAAGTGAATGTGAATGACGATGCTTGTGGACCGGGATTTTATTTTCTTACAAATTTTTATTCAAGGAAAGAAGTTGTTTCAAAGTCTTGAATTTGAGTCTATTACGTCTGTTTGATGCAACTTCTCCAGCTTTAGAAAACGCCTACTCACACGGCACAGATGAGGCTGGAGTCTCTCATAATTCTGGTTATTTCTTGGTTTTGGTCTTGTTTGACTAAATGAGTTTTCAATTTCATTTGTGCATATTGTTAATTTAGCTGCAGTTTGTGTGTGTGTGTGTGTGTGTGTGTGTGTGTGTGTGTGTATGTGTATATATATTTGTTTTGTTTTCACTTGATTTATATTCACTCAAACATAAATTTTTTCATTGTCTTTATTTACTGTCACTGCCCTCCAGCAGCCAAACCTAATCTTCTAAGATTTTTCTCCACTGGCCCTTGTATAATTATAACCTCATTATCACAGTAACACTTAATACTGGTTACATTACTTGGCGAGCCAGCCAGGAGAGCAGTTGTACAGTAAATATTGGCGTTATTCATTCTCACCAGTTCACCCCAAGTTCATTTTGCCAGTATGGAGGTTTTTGACAGTCTTGAAATCAAAATTCCCAATACAGTTCTAGTAGACGGAACAACTGAGCCATCATTGCGTGATGAAGTCATGGTTTTTTAAAGCAGTATGGCGCTATTAAACAAAATGTCATAATTGAAAATACTGAAACTGAATTTAATGACCACGTTGTGGTTGAATTTCTTTTCGGGTCAGCATTGGTGAAGTTATCACCATTGTTACCCTACACATACACTTCCAATGCAGGTAATGAAGTTTGCATTGAAAGCCTGTCTGAAATTTATGCATCTGAGATTTGTGGTTCAATGACTCGCACCCTTATGGCAGAATTAAAAAATGTTGCCAAATTGTCTGGAAAAAAATATGTGGAGATCCTTCAGGAGATGATGGAGCATTTATTTCCTCTAGGCTGGACTATTGTAATTCATTATTATCAGGTTGTCCTAAAAGTTCCCTAAAAAGCCTTCAGTTAATTCAAAATGCTGCAGCTAGAGTACTGACGGGGACTAGAAGGAGAGAGCATATCTCACCCATATTGGCCTCTCTTCATTGGCTTCCTGTTAATTCTAGAATAGAATTTAAAATTCTTCTTCTTACTTATAAGGTTTTGAATAATCAGGTCCCATCTTATCTTAGGGACCTCGTAGTACCATATCACCCCAATAGAGCGCTTCGCTCTCAGACTGCAGGCTTACTTGTAGTTCCTAGGGTTTGTAAGAGTAGAATGGGAGGCAGAGCCTTCAGCTTTCAGGCTCCTCTCCTGTGGAACCAGCTCCCAATTCAGATCAGGGAGACAGACACCCTCTCTACTTTTAAGATTAGGCTTAAAACTTTCCTTTTTTCTAAAGCTTATAGTTAGGGCTGGATCGGGTGACCCTGAACCATCCCTTAGTTATGCTGCTATAGACGTAGACTGCTGGGGGGTTCCCATGATGCACTGTTTCTTTCTCTTTTTGCTCTGTATGCACCACTCTGCATTTAATCATTAGTGATCGATCTCTGCTCCCCTCCACAGCATGTCTTTTTCCTGGTTCTCTCCCTCAGCCCCAACCAGTCCCAGCAGAAGACTGCCCCTCCCTGAGCCTGGTTCTGCTGGAGGTTTCTTCCTGTTAAAAGGGAGTTTTTCCTTCCCACTGTAGCCAAGTGCTTGCTCACAGGGGGTCGTTTTGACTGTTGGGGTTTTACATAATTATTGTATGGCCTTGCCGTACAATATAAAGCGCCTTGGGGCAACTGTTTGTTGTGATTTGGCGCTATATAAAAAAATTGATTGATTGATTGATATTGGTCACCCTGTACCTGAAATACATCGTCCTGTTGCCCCCAGTGTTGCTGCAAACACAGTAGATCCCCGGTCAACATCTGATGTGACAGTAATGCCGTATGACTCTCCTCCAATTTCAGGCCTTTCTCCACCCAGGTCTGCCACTAGTGCAGAGACAAAGGGGAATGCACATGAGAGGGAGAGCAGATCCACGATTCATATGGCTCCAAGTGATCTAAATCCTCCAGAAATCCAACGTTATGTGGTCAGGAGTGGAGACAGTTCCATGCATCATCATCCATCTCATCGCCTGAGAACCTTCTCTGGAACAGTGCCAAGGCTGGCACATGAGTACGACACATGGCAGTCTTGTGTTGAACTAACGATCCATTAATGAAAGATCCATCAATATGTGACCTTCAGCGCATCAGGCTGATCTGTGATAGCCTATTGCCTCCTACAGCTGATATTGTGAAACATCTGAGCCCTGACAGTACCGGAGATCTATTTACAACAGCTTGACTCAGCGTATGGTACTGTACAGGATGGTGATGAACTCTATGCTCGGTTTTTAGATACTTACCAAGATGCTGAAGAGAAGCCATCTACTTACTTGCAATGTCTCTAAGTCACTCTGTAGCATGCTGTGAAGAGAGGAGGGATGTGGACAAATGTCTTCTGATCCAATTCTGCTGGGGATGTTGGGACAATGATCTGATTGTAGAGCTGCAATTAAAGCATAAGAAAAACAATCCACCTTCATTTGCAGAACTCCTACTGCTACTCCAGACAGAGGAACAGGACGCAGCAAAGGCAGTAAGGATGGGACCTGGGAGCAACAGAGCGGAAAGTTGTGAGTCTCGCACAGTACGTACACCTAGAGGAAGAGAGCAACTTGTGTCCTGCTCTGATAATGCTGACTGAACATCAACAACCTACCTGCCATGAAGACAGTCGAGGAGCAAAAGCTTAGTAACCCAAAATCTGCTCTCCCGAAGCCTGGGTTTTGTTTCCGATGTGGAAAAGATGGTCACATAAAACCTCAATGTGAGAACAACCCAAATCCATCTTTAGTAAGTGCCAAAAGAAAACAATTCAAGAGTAAACTTCAAAAGTGGCAGAAACCAAGCCCCTCTGGACATTTAAACTAGTCTCAGCTCCTGCTGAGGGACAATCAGGAGCTATGCTGGACCAAACCTGACCGCAAGCAAGAAGTATGTCCAGTCCAGGAAGTGCAGCCCAAGATGAAACCAAAGAAAAGGTTATCAAATGGATTAGTCGGGTCTAGGTGTACGGCTGAAGTCAACATTGCCAGCCAAACCTGCCAGTATCTCCTTGATACCAGATCACAAGTAATCACAATCCCGGTGTCCTTTTATAATCTATACCTGTCTGATCAAACCATTCATTCACTTAACGAACTACTTCATATCGAAGGTGCAGCAGGTCAAAATGTTCCTTGACTATGTTGCATTTCCAGAAGATTTCCTTGGAAGTAATTTTTCCATCCAAACCTTTGTGGTTGTTGTTCCAGATGTTAGACCCGGATTCCCAACTTCCGTCTTAACTGGCATGAACCCTCGAAGCACTTTATCAGTAGTTTTCCGGCAGTGATTCTTCCACCTTTCAGCCCAGTTCACATGGCTACAGAGTGGTTTTGCAGACTCTGCAGTCAACACGTCAGAATAACTCTGAAGATCATGTGAGATTTGTCACTCTCTGTAGTAAGACCGCAGTGCTTATTCCACCAGGTCGCACTGTTGTGGTCGAAGGCTTGGTGAAGGTGTCTGCTCCAACAACCAGCCAGTCTGCAATCATTCAGCACCTGGATTCAGGCCTGCTGGGTGACTTGTGTGTAAACACCTGTTTGGTTGATCTACCTTCTTGCTCACCCCACAAATGAGTTGGAGCAGGACGTCTTCATTCCTCCATTCTCAGTGATTGCAGATCTTGACCCCTATGAATGTTAATTCTCTACCCACAATGTGGTCAGCAAATCATCACAGAGCCCAATGACTCCTCTGACCTTCAACTTTGGTGATAGTCCAGTTTCACCTGAGTGGCAAGAGCAAATCACAGCCAAACTGAATGCCATGCTGGAGGTTTTCTCACATCATGACCTTGATTTTGGGTGCACGAGTCATGTTAAGCATCACATCAATCTTCATGATAATCCAACTTTCAACCTAACAACCTTTTCACGTATTCACCTGAATGACATCGGAGCAGTCTGAAAACATCTCCGGGAGCTTCTTGATGCTGGTGCCTGCCCTTTTCTCTATCATCAAGTTCTCCCACCAACTCCAACCGAGCGTCTCTCATAATTCTGTCAATTCCAGACATTGCGCTGTTGGACATCTTAGGATTTCTCCATAACACTCACTGGACACAAAACGCTCTTCTATTGGTGGTTGCTCGCAAACCGCAGGGTTTAAAGAACTGGACTCTCAAGGTTGCTTATTTCTTGTTTTTGGTCTGGTTTGACTAAATGAGTTTCAGTTTCATTTGTGCACATTGTTAATTTAGCTAGAGTTGTGTGTGTGTGTGATTTTACTTGATTTGTAATATACTCACTCAAACATAAATTTGTTTCATTGTCTTTATTTACTGTCGCTGCCCTCCAGCAGCGAAACCTAATCTTCTGAGATTTTTTTTCCTCCACTGGCCCTTGTATAATTATAACCTCAATTTCACACTAACACTTAATACTGGTTACATGAATCAGAGGGAAAGGAAAGGAATTGTCAAAGAGAAGGTAACTGAACTGTATAAAACAGAAAAGGGACATAAAAAGGGTACTGAGAACGCCAATCAGCAGTATTCAAACTCTAATCAAGAAGTCAAAAATGAGGGATTCTGTTGGAACCAAACCACAGTCAGGTAGACAAACAAGGTTTAACAACAACTGCCAGGAAAATTGTTCTGGATGCAAAGAAAACCCCACAAATAACTTCAGTTGAAATATAGGACTCCCTGAGGAAAAAGTGGTGTGGCTGTTTCAAGACACACAATAAGGAGGCACTTGAATATAAATATGGGCTGCATGGTGGAGTCACCAGAAGAAAGCCATTGCTACATAAATGCCACAAAGTATCCCACTTACAATACGCCAAACTGCACAGAAAACAAATTCATTTAGAATGATGAGACCAAAATTGAACTTTTTGGTCACAACCATAAACTTTACATTTGGAGAGGAGTCAACAAGGCCTGTGATGAAAGGTACACACTTCCGACTGTGGAAGCGGAGGTGGCTCGCTGATGATGTGTGGGGATGTGTGCGCTACACAGGCACAGGAAACTTGGTCAAAATGAAGGGCAGAGTGAATGCAGCATGTTATCAGAAAATACTGGAGGAAAATTTGCATTCATCAGCCTGGAACCTGCACAAGGGACGTAGTTAGACGTTCCAACATGACAACGATCCAAAACACAAGGACAAGTTGAGCTGTCACTGGCTATAGCATAACAAAGTGAAGGTTCTGGAGTGGCCATCTCAGTCTCCTGACCTCAGTACCACTCTGGGGCGATCTCAAACGTGCAATTCATGCATGACAGCCCAGGAATTTACAGGAACTGGAGGCTTTTTTGCCAAGAACAATGGGCAACTTTACCATCAAAGAAAATAAAGAACCTCATCCACAACTGCCACAAAAGACTCCAAGCTGTCATTGATTTTAAAGGGGGCAACACTGTATTAAGAACAAAATGTAAACATTTGATCAGGGTCATTTGGGTAGTTTATGTTGTCATTATGATTTAAAAAGAGTAAACGCAGTTGTTTGACAATAAATGACTTCACCCATCCACTAACCATGAGTTAAAAAACATTTTTGTGTTATCATTCATATTTTCTGAAAAATGGCCAGAAAAATCAAAAATTCAGATATGATAATGATAAAACAAAATATTTCAGAGTGGCCTTTTATTGTGGTCACCCTAAGGTGCACCTGTGCAATAGTCATGCTGTCTAATCAGCATCTTGATGTGCCACAGCTGTGAGGTGGGATGGATTACCTTGGCACAGGAGAAGTGCTCACTAACAGAGATTTATACAGACTTGTGAACAATATATGAGAGAAACAGGTCTTTTGTGTATACAGAAAATGTTTTCGATCTTTGAGTTCAGCTCATGAGCAAGGGGAGCGAAACCAAAAGTGTTGCATTTACATTTTTGTTCAGTGTATGTCATGGTTATGGTCATGTTTAAAGATTAGATTAGACAGAAGTTTATTGATCCCTTGGGGAGACTCCCTCAGGGAAATTGGCAACATTGTATAGCAGCACACAGGGTAAGAATCACAGAGAGGACCAAAAGTGAAAAAAAGAAACAGTTTGCAATTATAAATACACAATATAAATGCCAGACATACTGGTTTACTGGCTACTATTGTTCCTTTCCTTCCCGTCCTCTGTCTTCCTGTTACTCCTCCTCCTCTGAGTGAGGAGTTGTACAGTCTGATGGCCTGAGGGAGAAAGGAGTTTTTCAGTCTGTTGCACTTGGGAAGGAGCACTCTGTGGCTAAAGAGGCTCCTCTGGTTGCTGATGGTGTGCAGAGGCTGACTGGCATGGTCCATAATGTCCAGCAGTGGTTTGTCCAGTGTTCTCTTCTCTGCTACCATCACCAAAGAGCCCAGCTTCATGCCAACCACAGAGCTGGCCCCCCTGATCAATTTGTCCAGCCTGGATGTGTCCTTCTTGGATGGCCCCCCTCACCACAGTGTAAAAGAGTACGCTGGCTACTACAGACTGGTAGAACATCCACAGGAGTTTCCTGCAGATATTAAATGACCCCAGCCTCCTCAGGAATTCCAGCCTGCTCTGTCCCTTCCTGTACAGGTGGTTGGTGTGGGTTGTCCAGTCCAGTTTGCTGTCCAGCCACAGCCCAAGGTACTTGTAGGAATCCACAGCCTCCACCTCAGCTCCCTCAATCAAAACTGGCCGCGGTCTTGGTCTGGACTTCCTAAAGTCAAAGACCAGCTCCTTTGTGTTCAAGGTGTTGAGCTGTAGATGGTTTGTGTGGCAGCAGGCAGCAAAGTCCTTCACTAGGCTCCTGTACTCCTATCTGTCATCCCTGATGCATCAAACAGTGGCTGTGTCATCTGCAAACTTCTGGATGTGACACAGCTCAGAGTTGTAGCAGACGTCAGAGGTGTACAGGGTGAAGAGAAGAGAGGCCAGCACTGGGGTGCTCTGGTGCTGCTGATCAGCGTCAGACATGGTGTCTCTCAGCCTGACATACTGTGGCCTGTTGGTGAGGTAGGTGGAGATCCAAGTGACCAGGCAGGGGTCTACTCACATCCTGTTCAGTTTGCCCTGGAGCACAAGGGGCTGGATGGTGTTGAAAGCACTCAAAGTCCAGGAAGAGAATTATCACTGTGCTGGAATGATGCATGATGTCTTCCAGAGGGTGGGCACTCTCCCTTGCTGCAGGCTAAGGTTGAAGATACATTGTAGCGGTTCTCCCAGTTCAGTCACGCAAGTCTTCAGGGCCTGTCACTTTCCTGGGATGAAGCTTCCTCAGCTGTCCTCTGACCTGGTCCAATTTGATGTATGGAGGAGCTTGTGTTGATAAAAGTGAACTGAGGGGCGAAGGAGAGATGTCTTCAGGGTCAAGGGGGCATGGACTGGTTGAATCAGTTGAAGAAGTTAAGTTGTTCACCCTCTCCATTGTCCACCCTTTGTCTCTGGTCTTTACCTTCCCAGACCTTCAAGTTTGTTCACCCTCTCCATTGTCCACCCTGTGTCTCTGGTCTTTACCTTCCCAGACCTTCAAGTTTATTCACCCTCTCCATTGTCCACCCTGTGTCTCTGGTCTTTGTGTTATGTGATGGTTTTCACACCTTCCCAGACCTTCTTCATGTTGTTTCCTTTCATATTCTGCTCCATCTTTCTGCTGTAGCTGTCCTTTGCTTCCCTCACGCAGTGTGTCACCTCCGGCTGTGCTGTTTTCATCGCCTCCATGTCTTTGCTTCTGAAGGCAGCCTTCTTCCTGTTGAGGACACCTTTGACTTCTCACGTTACCCATGGTATGTTACTGGGGTAACAGTGGACAGTCTTGGTTGGGCAGAACACATCTGCAAAGAAGTTAGGATAATCTGTCAGACAGTGTGTCAGGCCCTCTATGTCCTCACCGTGCGGGTTGATCAGCTCATCCCAGACTGTGGTGCTGTAGCAGTCTCTCAGGGCACTTTCCATTTCAGGAGGGGACCACCTCCCTTACATACAGTAAGTCCTATTGTTTATTGTTGGACAGTCCACAACCTGGTGAAATGCAGCCAAAGTAGAGACCAAAGTTGCATGAAAATTCAGTAAGGTATATCTTCTATTATACATTCCAATTCACAGGTGGAACTCTGCTAGTGTTAGAGGAAAAAAAAGAGTAGAGCCACTGAGGTGCCTGGTCTTGAGAACCAAGGATGGTAGGTTGAAAAGCTTTTTTATCCCGTGGAAACTCTCCCTACCCACCTAAGCTGTTGTGCGGGCCGCCAGAAGAGGAGGTACTGCTGGCCCACCACCAGAGGGCGCCCTGCCTGAAGTGCGGGCTTCAGGCACGAGAGGGCGCTGCCGCCCCGGACACAGCCGGGAGTGACAGCTGTTACTCATTACTTCCTGACAACTGTCACTCATTCTTCATCACCTCACTCCATAAAACCCAGACGTCATCTCCACCTCATCGCCGAGATATCGTACTTCATTGAAGGTAATATCCTCAGCCGTTTTGTGTTACAATATATCTGTATATTGTGAGTGTTTGCAGGAGTACCGGTTCCTCTATCTGTGGAAGCTGAGTGAGTGCAGGACGGCACTCTTTTCCCCTGAGGAATCACTGCGGTACTCATCACATATTGAGTGAGAGGTGGAGGTGGCATTCCCACCGTTGTTGTTACTGGGTGTACACACACCCACACTTGACTGTCTTTGTTCTCGCCAGCAGTACCAGATCCGACAGTCGGAGACGGTGATCACCTGGGAATTCGGGACTTGGCGGCTCCAGTATTCGCCAGGTTCGGTGGTGGCAGAAATCGTGTGGTTTCGGCCCTTCTCAGGACAGACGTCTTCTATCCTCGAGCCTGCCCACACGTCACCTTTGTAATTTGACTGTAATCATATTCTGAGATTGTCTGTATATTCGTTGTGCACATTTCACAACATTAAATTGTTACCTTTTGGCTCATCTATTGACCGTTCATTTGTGCCCCCTGTTGTGGGTCCGTGTCACTACACTTTCACAACATAAGCGGCTCAAGAATATGGACAGTATGTATATAAGTGACATTGACACAATCAGGGCAGTAAACAACATATACAAGAAATATAGTTACTACATAATATTATAGGCGTTAGCTTCTAAAACCTAAATGTTCATACAGAAGACTGTAGTACAGTGGTCCCTCGCTATAATGTGGTTCACCTTTTGCGGCCTCGCAGTTTCACGGATTTTTTTAGTGCAATTTTGCATGCTTCTTTTTTTTTTAACAGCGCATTGTGTTCTGCATCCTTATCAGGCGGGCTGGTCGCGGCACTGGTCGGCATCACCGCGATTGTTCTCACTGCCTCCGATGCGCTTACTGAGTCTGTGGGGTCGGTAAACGCCGCAGCGGGCCACTCACACCACCCCCCTCTCTGCTGTGCGGAGCTGCGCCAACTCTGGCAACAGGTCCAGAGACTACACTCGCTGTTTTGATGCGGAGTGCTCCGGCAGCCCACAAGGATAGATTTCTTGCTGAAAAATCCACAGCGCCGCAGGGTCTCGGTATACTCCATGACTTGTATTCTTTGCGGGTCCCGCATCCGTATCCCCGGAGGCAATGAGTGAAGGGAAAGCACGTGCATTGTGTTCTGCGTGTGTCTGTTTATAATCTTCTCGCCCAGAAGAAAAAAGAGAGTGTTTACACAGGAGAGAAAAGTGAGAACATGTTAATGCCTGTTTGAGAAAAGTGTATAAAGTGTGTATTGAGGGGTTTTACAGCCTTAAAACATCTATAATAATTATAAAAACTAACGCTGACTACTTCGCGGATTTCGTCTATTGCGGGTCATTTTTAGAATGTAACTCCCGCGATAAACAAGGGACCACTGTATACGTATATTGTAGACTTGTTGTAAAACTACATTATAGCTAGTAGGCTAAGCTACTATAAATCTGGTTATGTTATTATAGAAACAGAAGCTATGATGTAATATGTTTTGGTATCTGTATAAAGTTCACCCTGCCAGCTTACTACTGGAAGACAAAATCCATAGTCTACATGCTTTCAAATGGAAACCCCAAACTTAGATGCTGTTTACTGACATCTATTAAAGAACCCTTTAAACTGAAGAATCATTAAAAATACACAAGATGTAAAATAAAAGTGCAAATCCGGAAAGTAGGCTAACTATAGCCAGATGAGCTACCATTAATTTAGCCATTAACTAGCCTAGTACACCTTGCTAGCCAACAAAGCTAAACAAAGCCGATAACTGGCGTATAAAGCACAATAGCGTCACTTCACCCTACAATAACAGTCGTAAAAGTGTGTATTAACGTTAGCTTCCCAAACAGAACCGACTATCTTGGTTGCTATGTCAAATGGTGCTACAGCTGGCTCAATAAGCTAACGTTACCTGCTAGGTTTAAGCTGGGCTTACACTGTGCGAGTTTTGGCCCTTTTTCAGCCGACGTTTCAGTCGTGCGAGAATTTTTTGGATTGCGCCGAGTTTCAGCTTAATCGTGCGTCCTGCATCGTGCAGTCTACATGGAGTAACGAGCTGCATTTAACATTTCACGACCACCTCCCGATCGGGAATCATATGGTCGGATGAAAATCAAACCTGTTTGATATTTTGGTCGGCCGTCATGACTCGTGAGGGTTCTGCGCTGTTGAAGCAGCGCTACAAGCGTCTACGTGCTGATTACCTCGTGCACTGTCCATGAGCAAACACCAGAGAGAGCAAATAGTGATCTCATGTAAAGTCTTGGGTTTTTTTATTGTGTTCCCTCACAATAACCTA
The DNA here is from genome assembly GCF_902500255.1 of Thalassophryne amazonica. NCBI lineage: Eukaryota > Metazoa > Chordata > Actinopteri > Batrachoidiformes > Batrachoididae > Thalassophryne > Thalassophryne amazonica. The sequence goes on from NC_047104.1 coordinate 1,495,283, forward strand.
ATATCATATTAAAGTTCATGCCTATCAGCGCGCACAGTGAGTGGAATCAGGTGGGGGGAGCCTGAACGTATATGCGCGCGCACGCACACACACACAGCAGACAACAACAGGATTTACGACAGATGAGGGAATAAGTTGCTACACCTTGCATAAGCTGTAAGACTCTGTATGAAATATAGTTTATTTATACAACAGTGTAAGTAGCAACACCTGTTATGAATGTTTATGTTTTCTTTTTTACTATCTTCTCGTGAATCATGTTGCTGTCTGCTGTGTGCGCACGCGTGCTCATATGCGTTCAGTCTCCCCACCTGATTTCACTCACTGTGCGCGCTGATAGGCATGAGAATGTAAATAAATTTTTTTTAAAAAGAAAAAAAGCTTCTGTTTACGAGCCCGACGTGTGGTTTTTGAACGTACAATGTGAGCAGTCAGATCGCATCAGAGCATCGGGCCGTACAGTGTCAAAACATGAATTGTGCACTCTGAACTTTTAAACCCTGTGGTTTTTTTGTCGCACAGTTTGAGCTGGGGCCAAGTACAACGATTGAAAATATCGTACAGTGTATGCCCAGCCTTAGCTAATTGTACCCCACTCCTCCCTTGTTATCACTAATATAATAATATTAAAAAAGAACAAAAAAGACATTATTATATTTTCACAACCATAAAGCGTGCTGAAATGTATATGCATACAAGATATAAGTACCGCAGTGAAAGGATGCTGAGGTGGAACCGCTCCTGGCTAAGGAGAGCTCGGGGGTAGCGGCTGCAGCAACACGTAGGCCAGGATAGCCCGTAACTGGCTAGATGGAGAGGGATCAATTCCAGGTCCGCTAACGGTGACAGTGGCAGGCCTGGTTACCACTTTCGTTGGCAAACTCATCCCAAGAAAATCAAACAAAAACAGGACCCTAAAAATGAAGACTGATGTTTACTACAGCATGTTTAAAATCCCCAGAAACAATTATCAGTGCCTCAGGGTGCTTTGTCTGCAGCTGTGACAGTGTGAATTTCCTCACATGCAGTGGCTGCATCCACTCTCAGGGGGATGTAAACACAGATGGTGATCACGTGACTAAGATCCCTCCGTAGATATTATGGCCGTAGGCTAGCAGCTTCAGCTCCCGGCAGTACAAGACCATCTTTACAGAGATGTGTCCTGGGTTACACCAGCAGTTGCTTGTTAACGTACATGATGAGCGCCCCACCTTTTCTTTTTCCGCACACTTTAGTGTCTCTGTCGGCTCTCACGCCAGTGAATCCAAGCAGGTCAACGTTATGTTAGGTTCTTTTATCACGGTGAGACCTCCAAAAAGAATTGGACAGGAAATGGAGTTCAAAGTTTAGATGTTGTATTGAAAAGAGTTGTTGCACCGGTACAGAGTTATCTCAGCGCTGGGATCTTTGCTGGTTTCATGCAAACACCAGGAACAAAGAACCCCGACTTTCTTTGTTCTCTAATTTTTATAACCAGACTAAGCCACCCCCATATGGGCAGTCCTGAACCTGGTTTGAGTCAGTGTCTATGTGATCTGGCTGCATGGTGGTGAAAGTGGGTGGTGCCTGTTCGTGGTGCGTTCATGGTAGTTATGTAAAAATCTTATAGTGTGTATGTAGTGTAGTTTCACGGAATAAAAACAGAGTGCTCCATCATGCTGATTCTTTTTCCAAATAGACATGAATACTTTAGTTTTATCAATTAAACATAAAAAAGATCAGATGGTATTATCAATTAGACATTTGTAAAAGGATCTGATAGTTTTGCCAAATACAAGGACATTTTGTGCACCAGCCATTTTGTGTTATGCATCAAGGAACACTCTTACAGTTAGCATCTGATACGAGGTGAGTTAGCCATATCTCTGTAAAGATTAACAAGCTGCTGTCACAGTAAATCTGCTGGTTTTTCACTGCGGACAGCTCGTTAATATTGTTCAGCAGAGAGTTCACATTTCCCATAATCACAGAGGGAATCGATGGGTTGTAGCGCCTCCGGTTGTCTGCTAGCCTAGCGCTTAGCTTAGCCCTGGCCTTGCAGCCCCTGGGTCTCCTCCTCAACTCTGCCCGGACGGGGTGTCGTATCCCGGCTTGTCCCTTTGTTCTCAGAGCCAGTAGTTTCTCTCTTGAATAAGTAAAAAAGTTGGCTCCTGGTAGTGTTGAAAAGTTGAAAATATCCATGGGATATGTATAAACCACACAATGTCTTCATGAGAAGAGCAGAAGGGTAGAAAGGAAAGGAAAAAGAGATAAGAATGGAGGGCTAGTGGAGAGGCAGCCGTCTACCACAGTGCCAACAACAACAAAAAGTTAAGGTCATGGTTAAAGTTAAGGTTGTGGCCATGGTTAGGGTTGGGGTTACCATTTCTCTGCACGGTCATACAAATAAAAGGGGCAAACTAAAGGACAGACGCTAATAGGGGACAACATGAATGCGTTGCTATTGCGTACATTGTGAGACACAGCTGGTCTGTCCTCTAATGCCGCGTTCACACCAGGTGTGACGCGAGCAACTGCAGCCACAGGTTGCCATGTAATCCCTATGTAAGGACATGTTTTGGCGCCAAACCGCGCAGCGCAAAGCGATGGACGCGAGTGAAGCGATGCGAGTGAAGCGATTTTGAGCGTTTTGCGCGTTTGTGGCGCAAAATTGCGTCGTGTCACGTTGCGTTGCCCTCCTCCCCAAGTTCAAAAATCTGAACTTTTTTGTCTCGTCGTGCCGCGATGATCAATCAGGGACTGAATATGTAGTGATGTGGAGATGTCTGGAGTTTGACTGAAGATGTGAACATGTCCTGTATCTGGTAGCAGCCTGTGAGCAGGACTTATGTCTGTTTTGTCCTTTACTTCACAATCATGACAGAGTTTTTGGAACGAACAGCAGCACCACAGCAGCGGGAGCGGAGTTTCTTTTTATTTTTATTTTACGTGCGCAGGCGCGTGAATCGTCCTGGAGATTATTTTACTTATTAAATCAAAATCAAATCAATTTTATTTATATAGCACCAAATCACAACAAACAGTTGCCCCAAGGCGCTTTATATTGTAAGGCAAAAGCCATACAATAATTACGTAAAAACCCCAACGGTCAAAACGACCCCCTGTGAGCAAGCACTTGGCAACAGTGGGAAGGAAAAACTCCCTTTTAACAGGAAGAAACCTCCAGCAGAACCAGGCTCAGGGAGGGGCAGTCTTCTTCTGGGACTGGTTGGGGCTGAGGGAGAGAACCAGGAAAAAGACATGCTGTGGAGGGGAGCAGAGATCAATCACTAATGATTAAATGCAGAGTGGTGCATACAGAGCAAAAAGAGAAAGAAACACTCAGTGCATCATGGGAACCCCCCAGCAGTCTAAGTCTATAGCAGCATAACTAAGGGATGGTTCAGGGTCACCTGATCCAGCCCTAACTATAAGCTTTAGCAAAAAGGAAAGTTTTAAGCCTAATCTTAAAAGTAGAGAGGGTGTCTGTCTCCCTGATCTGAATTGGGAGCTGGTTCCACAGGAGAGGAGCCTGAAAGCTGAAGGCTCTGCCTCCCATTCTACTCTTACAAACCCTAGGAACTACAAGTAAGCCTGCAGTCTGAGAGCGAAGCGCTCTATTGGGGTGATATGGTACTATGAGGTCCCTAAGATAAGATGGGACCTGATTATTCAAAACCTTATAAGTACTGACTGGTTTCTAAACACAATTACGACAGTTTTTGGAGCGAGCAGCAGCGGGGAGCGGAGCTTTTTCCTTTTTTTTTTACGTGCGCGCATGAGCGAATCGTCTGTAGAGAATATTTTATTAATTAACTACACAGATGTATAATAAAACAAATGGTGACTGGTTTCTAAACACAATTATGACAGAGTTTTTTTTTTAAATTATTTACATGTGCGTGCGCGAACGGGACAGTTGATCCTCAAACTGGGTCCCGCAGCGGTGGAAGGACCGCTGAAAGCGGCCATCACCCAGACACAGCTCCTGCAGCAAATAATGATACTCTCTGTATTGGGAGCTTTTCACAACAACTCGCTCTGTGTGATCAAGGTCCATCATGTTAGCTTGACTGACAACCGGAGCCGGCGAGTGGAATGGAAGCTCCTCCTATTTGATGACGCACTGGGGCGAATTTTTGCAGCGAAAGTCCACCCAAGCAGAGCGACACACCGGGCGAAGGAGGCGCGTCCGTCGCCTGGCGACCCACGCGAATTTGTAGCGTCTGATCGTGCCTGGTGTGAACGCGGCTTAACACTTGCTCAAAGACGCATGACATATGGTCTGTAGCAGTTGCCAAAACTAACCAGAACATTAGCTTCCATAACTGCTAATCCATTAACTGAAATGTTAACTGTGGTAATGCTGAATTGAAAAATTGCTAAAACATTAAGATGAAGCTACAGATAGCTGCTAATTGCTAATTTGTATTATATGACTTTAGTTTTAAGTTAGTTTTAGCCACATGAACTGTGAAAAACTGACCCAGAGAACTGAAATATGAGGAAACGTACAGGAGCTTTCCAAAAAGGGTTAGCATTTGGCTTGATGTCCTCCATCCTGAACTCACACTTGTTTATTTGATTTACTGGATTAGTGTGTCAGTACAAACAGAACTAACATATTTTTGGCTTTGCAAACATTCGCATACTTGACTTGTATGTTTTTTTTAAATGTTAGCAGAGTTAAAGTTCATCAGACTCCGTCGGTCATGGCTGACCATGGGTGAAAATATCCATCCAATAATTGGTCACTTTGAGTGTTGTAAAGGGCTCTAGAAATAAACTTGATTGATTGATTGATTGATTGATTGATTGATTGATTGATTGATTGATTGATTGATTGATTGAATTAGTTGACTGCACGTCTTGAGCAGCGCCTCTTGTGGCTGTAGAGACGGATGTGAAAGCTAAAGTTAGCACAGCCAAATTTAGTGGAAGCAAACTGGCCTACTTATGGTTTTCAGTGTTAGCTAAAAAACCAATCCATGAATAAAAAAGTGAGCTTTGTTAATTAGTGGGTATCTGATTAGCTGGACTGTGATGGGACTGTCCATGTGAAGGTGGTTGTAGTAAATCTACATGTATGTGCAAACAGGCAGGATGGGGAAAAGGGAACTGTGATGGTCTGCACAGTGTCTGTCAAATGTTCCTCTGCGATCGAATAATAAAGTTTTTCAGCCTGTGTGTTCCAACACTTCTGGAAACAGACCAAACTCCTCAGAAGAATAAATTTGTTGAGCGTTCCTGAAGCTAACCTTGGCTGCAGCAGCAGATTTGTCTTTCTTTAGTCTTTGTCCTTTCTCACAAACAGCAGTTTCAAACAGGGCGACGACCTCGAGCTGGCGCGTAAACAAAGCTCCTGACAGCCAAACAACAGGAAGTCCACAATGAGACGAAAAGCTTTTTCTGCACAGATGCTGATGATACTTTGATTTTTCTTCCTGTCAGGATGAAACTGGAGGCTGATGAACCCAATGCAAGTGTTTCAGCTGAACACAAAGCAGCTGGAGGCTGATTAAAGAAAAACAACAAACCTTCCAGAACTGTTCACTGCAATAATCATCCATTAATATGATTGTAAAACAGCACTGAGTACTGGCCTTTGTCTGTAGAAGAAACCATAAGAGATCATCTTTATAGATCAGAAATAAGACTGAACACAGACAAAAGCTACAATATCCTGTTGTCGTATTTTGCACTTCATAATGCGCCACACATTTTCAGTGGGCGACAGGTCTGGACTGCAGGCAGGCCAGTCTAGTACCCGCACTCTTTTACTATGAAGCCACGCTGTTGGAACACGTGCAGAATGTGGCTTGGCATTGTTTTGCTGAAATAAGCAGGGACGTCCCTGAAAAAGACGTTGCTTGGATGGCAGCATGTGTTGCTCCGAAACCTGGATGTACCTTTCAGCATTGATGGTGCCATCACAGATGTGTAAGTTGCCCATGCCATGGGCACTAACACACCCCCATACCATCACAGATGCTGGCTTTTGAACTTTGCACTGGTAACAATCTGGATGGTCTTTTTCCTCTTTTGTCCAGAGGACACGACGTCCATGATTTCCAAAAACAATTTGAAACATGATCTCAACAGACCACAGCACACTTTTCCACTTTGTGTCTGTCCATTTCAAATGAGCTCAGGTCCAGAGAAGGCGGCGGTGTTTCTGGATGTTGTTGATGTTTGGCTTTCACTTTGCATGGTAGAGTTTTAACTTGCACTTGTAGATGTAGCGACAAACTGTGTTAACTGACAATGGTTTTCTTAAGTGTTCCTGAGCCCACGCGGTAAGATCCTTCACACAATGATGTCGGTTTTTAATGCAGTGCCGCCTGAGGGATCAAAGGTCACGGACATTCAATGTTGGTTTTTGGCCTTACCGCTTACGTGTAGAAAGTTCTCCAGATTCTCTGAATCTTCTGATTATATTATGGACTGTAGATGATGGAATCCCTAAATTCCTTGCAATTGAACGTTGAGAAACATTGTTCTTAAACTGTTGGACTGTTTTTTCACACAGTTGTTCACAAAGTGGTGATCCTCACCCCATCTTTGCTTGTGAACGGCTGAGCCTTTTGGGGATGCTCCTTTTATACCCAATCATGACACTCACCTGTTTCCAATTAAGCTGTTAACCTGTGGAATGTTCCAAACAGGTGTTCTTTGAACATTCATCAACTTTCCTAGTCTTTTGTTGCCCCATCCCAACTTTTTTGAAACGTGTTTCAGGCATCTATTTCAAAATGAGCAAATATTTGCACAAAAACAATAAAGTTTATCAGTTTGAACATTAAATATCTTGTCTTTGTGGTGTATTCAATTGACTATAGGTTGAAGAGGATTTGAAAATCATTGTATTCTGTTTTTATTTACATTTTACACAACATCCCAATTTCACTGGAATTAATCTCAACGGGTCCCTTGACCTACAACATAGATCAAAGGTCAAAATCAGGAAAAATCTTGAAAAAAGATCCCCATCCTTTAACAGTGAATGAATTTTCAAAACTTCATAACTCAGCTCAGATCAAAGTTCTTTCATATTTGACAGCATTCAACTGACAAAATTCGATCTGGAACTGATCCAGATTGCAGATATTGTGGCCATTTGAATTTAATATTGTATTATTTAATTTAATTTATTTACGAATTTAATATATCGAAAAGCCCATTTGGTGTACATTTTGCATTATATCTCAAAGTGCCTCAGTCACTCTCCTTTTTCTCTTTATGTTTTTCTGTTATGTTCTCCTTTTTCTACACCACCAAAATTCCAATTTTATGCCCGTTTGTCTTCCAGTTATCAGTCGGAAACCAACCAAGTGCCAAAACCCAATGACAAACTGTGCATAGCAGAGATAACTGATGTTCTGTGAAAATGATCTAAAAAAGAAGTCAGAAACCATAAAGTTGAAGAAAAAAAACCTGAGAACACCACAAAAAAACAACTTTGATTCAAGTGCATGAACTAAATAGATCCTCCTGACATTTGATCACATCTAATTTGTCTTATGAATTGTCACTTCTAACAGAACTTTAACCTTGTAGAGTTAAAAATGAGTGGAATTGGACACTGTATGGTGTTTTCGCTCTGCGAGTGCGGTGCTCTAGTTGGTTTGCTGTCAAACTGGATCCTGCAGGTTTTGTTTCTCCTTTCTTATGTTGTCCTGTCCATCATGTGTCTCACGCTCTTCCTTTTTAGTTGGCAAACCTGAAAGAAGAAGTTGCAGAAACCACTTCTTGCTTTTTGTGGCCTTTTTTGTCTTGCTGATTCACTGCTACAAATTCAACACAAGGTTGTTAACACTCCACTCTCTGAGTACACCAGGAACTCGTACCCATAGGCATGAAGGCAGTAAGGGCTTTGGCGCCCCAATGGCCGCGACCTTCACTTAAATGACTGACCTCTGGCTGACCTTGCCTGGGCAATTCTGTAATCCCCAAACTGTGTGCAACATCTAGTCCAAACCAGGATGAATGTCAAGTTCGCCAAAATGGATTCTGTAAGAGCATTTTCAGGGTCAACCAACAGTGACACACCTTTGAAAAATGTGATCTTGATGTCCAGTTCCGGAAACCAAATCTATATTTCTGTTAGAAGGCCCATGATGAACCATATTTATATCAGCAGCAAAACATAGTTTGAGGTTGGTGTCTAGGCGAGTCTGGGTCTCATTAACATAAGATCACTGTCCTCAAAATCATTGTTGATTAATGGTCTAATTATTGAACATCAATTAGATATGATTGGGTTATGTGAAACCTGGCTTAAACCTACAGCTGTCCTCCCCTTAAATGAGGCCTGCCCACCAGCACATTTAGTCACGTCTATCGTGATGCAAAGCAAGGCGGGGGTGTTGCTCTTATTTATAAATCTAGGTTTAGCTTATTAGCTGTTGGGGGTCACAAATATAACTTGTTTGAACATTTGATTCTTTGCTCTGCCCACGATGCTACGCATTGCCAAGGTCAGAAGAATAAAAATCAGCCATATTAATTTGTCACTGTATATAGGCCCCCTGGCTCATACTCTGAATTCTTAGATGAATTTGGTGCATTCATCTCTAACTTGTCAACTAGCACAGATAACATTCTGATTATTAGTAACTTTAACATTCATATAAATAAGCCTTCTGATCCCCTCTGCAAATCATTTATGGAAATTGTGGGTGCATTAGGATTTCAGCAATGCATTCAGGACTCAACGCACATTAGTGGAAATACCCTGTCACAAATATTGACATCATGCCTCTTGCATCAGTGGTCTCTGATCACTCACTTATTAAGTTTACAGTTTTGCTGCCATGTTGAGTGGAACAACAACCTTATATATCACTACAGCAATGCGTCAACTCCTCAAATAAGACGGAACTTGAAGCTAGACTGCCTGATATCTTAGCTTCACGTTTGGAAAATGCCCAATCAGTAGACAGTCTTGTGGATAGTTTAAACACAGTGCTCAAAACTACACTCGACATGGTTGCGCCACCTTTATTAAAACCACACCCCCCCCCAAAACACAGTCACCTTGGTTCACTGATTACCTGTGTGACCTCAAACATAAGGCTAGAGGTCTAGAACAGAAATGGTGTAGTTCAAAATTAGAAGTATTCCACCTCGCGTGGCGTGATGCTATCTTAGACTATAAGCATGCATTATTGGCTACAAAGTGGACCTATTACTCTGATTTGATCAACAAGCAAACTCAAAGTTCTTGTTCGACACGGTGGCAACAGTTATACAACCCCAATTCCAGTGAAGTTGGGATGTTGTGTAAAATGTAAATAAAAACAGAATACAATGATTTTCAAATCCTCTTCAACCTATATTCAATTGAATACACCACAAAGACAAGATATTTAATGTTCAAACTGATAAACTTTATTGTTTTTGTGCAAATATTTGCTCATTTTGAAATGGATGCCTGCAACACGTTTCTAAAAAGCTGGGACAGTGGTATGTTTACATCACTTTTCCTTCTAACAACACTCAATAAGCATTTGGGAACTGGGGACACTAATTGTTGAAGCTTTGTAGGTGGAATTCTTTCCCATTCTTGCTTGATGTACGACTTCAGTTGTTCAACAGTCCGGGGTCTCCGTTGTCGTATTTTGCGCTTCATAATGCGCCACACATTTTCAATGGGCAACAGGTCTGGACTGCAGGCAGGCCAGTCTAGTACCCGCACTCTTTTACTACAAAGCCACACTGTTGTAACACGTGCAGAATGTGGCTTGGCATTGCCTTGCTGAAATAAGCAGGGACGTCCCTGAAAAAGACGTTGCTTGGATGGCAGCATGTGTTGCTCCAAAACCTGGATGTACCTTTCAGCATTGATGGTGCCATCACAGATGTGTAAGTTGTCCATGCCATGGGCACTAACACACCCCCATACCATCCAAGATGCTGGTTTTTGAACTTTGTGCTGGTAACAATCTGGATGGTATTTTTCCTCTTTTGTCCAGAGGACACGACATCCATGATTTCCAAAAACAATTTGAAATGTGGACTCATCAGACCACAGCACACTTTTCCACTTTGTGTCTGTCCATTTCAAATGAGCTCAGGTCCAGAGAAGGCGGTGGTGTTTCTGGATGTTGTTGATGTATGGCTTTCACTTTGCATGGTAGAGTTTTAACTTGCACTTGTAGATGTAGTGACAAACTATGTTAACTGACAATGGTTTTCTGAAGTGTTCCTGAGCCCACATGGTAAGATCGTTTACACAATGATGTCGGTTTTGCAGTGTCACCTGAGTGATCGAAGGTCACGGGCATTCAATGTTGCTTTTCAGCCTTGATGCTTACATGTAGAAAGTTCTCCAGATTCTCTGAATCTTCTGATTATATTATGGACTGTAGATGATGGAATTCCTAAATTCCTTGTAATTGAACATTGAAAACATTGTTCTTAAACTGTTGGACTATTTTTTCATGCAGTTGTTCACAAAGTGGTGATCCTTGCCCCATCTTTGCTTGTGAATGGCTGAGCCTTTTGGTGATGCTCCTTTTATACCCAATCATGACACTCACCTGTTTTCAATTAACCTGTTCACCTGTGGAATGTTCCAAACAGGTGTTCTTTAACCATTGGTGATCATACCACTGTCCCTGCTTTTTTTGAAACGTGTTTCAGGCATCCATTTCAAAATGAGCAAATATTTGCACAAAAACAATGAAGTTTATTAGTTTGAACATTAAATATCTTGTCTTTGTGGTGTATTCAATTGAATATAGGTTGAAGAGGATTTGAAAATCGTATTCTGTTTTTATTCACATAATACTGAGGTATTACCTAGATTTACAGAATTTGATAGTATCTCACTAGACATGCTGATGAAACTCATAACGTCTACAAAAAGCACAACCTGTTTATTTGATCCTATACCAACAAAACTGTTTAAGGACCTGTGGTCCACTCTTGGGCCGACTGTACTGGAAATGATTAATCTTTCTTTAACTTCTGGATCTGTTCCTAAATGTTTCAAATCTGCAGTGATTAAAACATTACTTAAGAAACCTAATCTTGACCCTAGTGTATTGACAAACTATCGGCCGATATCAAATCTATCATTTTACTCTAAAATTCTGGGAAAAGTGGTGTCACAGCAGCTCGTAGACTATCTTACTGAGAATAATCTCTTTGAGCCACTGCAGTCTGCTTTTAGAAAATATCATTCCACAGAGACGGCTCTCACTAAAGTGGTGAATGATCTTCTGCTTGCAATGGATTCAGACACCACTACGGTTCTGTTGCTGTTAGATCTCAGTGCTGCATTTGATACAGTGGATCATCATATTCTACTTGATAGGCTGTAGAATCATTTGGGATTCCTGGGAAATGGTAAATGGTCTGCATTTATATCACGCTTTTCCATCTGCATCATTCGCTCAAAGCACTTTACACATCAGTGCCTCACATTCACCCTGATGTCAGGGTGCTGCCATGCAAGGCGCCCACTACACACTGGGAGCAACTAGGGGATTAAGGACCTTGCCAAAGGGCCCTTAGTGATTTTCCGATCAGGCTGGAATTTGAACCGAGGATCCTCTGGTCTCAAACCCAACGCTTTAACCACTAGACCCTTGCGTTAGTGCCCTTGCGTAGTTGACATCATACCTGACCAGTCGTTCTCACTGTGTTTTGTACAGTAACACTACCTCTAACCTTAGTGACATGAAATTTGAGGTTCCACAGGGGTCCTTCTTAGGCCCCCTGCTTTTCTCCCTTTATATAGCACCCCTTAGGCACATATTGCGGCATTTTGGGGTTACCAGGCTGCTCAAGGAAGCCCTACCATTATTTAATGCTTCGATCTTAAATATGATCAATCTATCTTTGTTAGTTGGCTATGTACCACAGGCTTTTAAGGTGGCAGTAATTAAACCATTACTTAAAAAGCCATCACTTGACCCAGCTATCTTAGCTAATTATAGGCCAATCTCCAACCTTCCTTTTCTCTCAAAAATTCTTGAAAGGGTAGTTGTAAAACAGCTAACTGATCATCTGCAGAGGAATGGTCTATTTGAAGAGTTTCAGTCAGGTTTTAGAATTCATCATAGTACAGAAACAGCATTAGTGAAGGTTACAAATGATCTTCTTATGGCCTCGGACAGTGGACTCATCTCTGTGCTTGTTCTGTTAGACCTCAGTGCTGCTTTTGATACTGTTGACCATAAAATTTTATTACAGAGATTAGAGCATGCCATAGGTATTAAAGGCACTGCGCTGCGGTGGTTTGAATCATATTTGTCTAATAGATTACAGTTTGTTCATGTAAATGGGGAATCTTCTTCACAGACTAAAGTTAATTATGGAGTTCCACAAAGTTCTGTGCTAGGACCAATTTTATTCACTTTATATATGCTTCCCTTAGGCAGTATTATTAGACGGTATTGCTTAAATTTTCATTGATACCCAGCTTTATCTATCCATGAAGCCAGAGGACACACACCAATTAGCTAAACTGCAGGATTGTCTTACAGACATAAAGACATGGATGACCTCTAATTTCCTGCTTTTAAACTCAGATAAAACTGAAGTTATTGTACTTGGCCCCACAAATCTTAGAAACATGGTGTCTAACCAGATCCTTACTCTGGATGGCATTACCCTGACCTCTAGTAATACTGTGAGAAATCTTGGAGTCATTTTTGATCAGGATATGTCATTCAAAGCGCATATTAAACAAATATGTAGGACTGCTTTTTTGCATTTACGCAAATCAGAAAGGTCTTGTCTCAGAGTGATGCTGAAAAACTAATTCATGCATTTATTTCCTCTAGGCTGGACTATTGTAATTCATTATTATCAGGTTGTCCTAAAAGTTCCCTAAAAAGCCTTCAGTTAATTCAAAATGCTGCAGCTAGAGTACTAACGGGGACTAGAAGGAGAGAGCATATCTCACCCATATTGGCTTCTCTTCATTGGCTTCCTGTTAATTCTAGAATAGAATCTAAAATTCTTCTTCTTACTTATAAGGTTTTGAATAATCAGGTCCCATCTTATCTTAGGGACCTCGTAGTACCATATCACCCCAATAGAGCGCTTCGCTCTCAGACTGCAGGCTTACTTGTAGTTCCTAGGGTTTGTAAGAGTAGAATGGGAGGCAGAGCCTTCAGCTTTCAGGCTCCTCTCCTGTGGAACCAGCTCCCAATTCAGATCAGGGAGACAGACACCCTCTCTACTTTTAAGATTAGGCTTAAAACTTTCCTTTTTGCTAAAGCTTATAGTTAGGGCTGGATCAGGTGACCCTGAACCATCCCTTAGTTATGCTGCTATAGACTTAGACTGCTGGGGGGTTCCCATGATGCACTGTTTCTTTCTCTTTTTGCTCTGTATGCACCACTCTGCATTTAATCATTAGTGATCGATCTCTGCTCCCCTCCACAGCATGTCTTTTTCCTGGTTCTCTCCCTCAGCCCCAACCAGTCTCAGCAGAAGACTGCCCCTCCCTGAGCCTGGTTCTGCTGGAGGTTTCTTCCTGTTAAAAGGGAGTTTTTCCTTCCCACTGTAGCCAAGTGCTTGCTCACAGGGGGTCGTTTTGACCGTTGGGGTTTTACATAATTATTGTATGGCCTTGCCTTACAATATAAAGCGCCTTGGGGCAACTGTTTGTTGTGATTTGGCGCTATATAAAAAAATTGATTGATTGATTGATTGATTACCTGTCACTGCTATGTTGATGATACTCAGTTATACATGCCGATAACTGCTGGTAATCTCATCCACATAAAATCCGTAGATTGTCTTGCATCAGTGTGAAGTTGGATGTCTCGTAACTTCCTACATAATACTGAAATGATGGTTCTTGGTCCAGCGAGACATCAGCATCAATTTCACCAGCTAATGCTTAGCCTAGGCTCATGTGTCACACATCACACTGACAAAGTGACGAACCTTGGGGTAATTTTTGATCCTACGTTGTCCTTTGACCTCCACATTAGAGATATTATGAGGACTACTTTCTTCCACCTGTGAAATATAGTGAAGATTCGTCCCATCCTGTCTATGGCTGATGCTGAGACCCTGATTCATGCGTTTGTCTCTTCTAGATTGGACTACTGCAGTGTTCTATTTTCTGGTTTACTGCAGTCCAGCATTAGGGCTCTCGATATTGGTTCAAAATGCTGCAGCCAGACTTTTGACATGAAGCAGAAAGTTTGACCACATTACACCCATTTTGACGTCTCTTCACTGGCTTCCTGTCCCAGTGAGATGAATTTTAAGGTTCTGCTACTAACCTATAAAATTGTTCATGGACTGGCACCTCCCTACTTAGTTGACCTAATTAAACCTTACGTACCGGCCCGGGCTCTGTGTTCTCAGGGTGCAGGACTACTTTGTGTCCCTAGGGTGAATAAGAAGTCTGTGGGTCACAGAGCTTTCTCTTATCGTGCCCCTGTTCTGTGGAATGATCTCCCTGTGTCAATAAAACAGTCAGATTCTGTGGAGACTTTCAAGTCCAGACTTAAGACGCACTTATTTTCCCTTTCGTATGACTAGCAGGATGTTTCTATGCTTTTTACTCTTTTAAATTAATTTGATTAGTAAACAGAGCGGGCCGCGGCCTCAACTTTACCTAAATTCTGGGTCTTTTAGTGGAGCTTAGGGCTAGTGGCCGGTGATCACCTTAGTATTTCTTCTGTTTTTCTTGTTGTTTAATGCTGACAAATTATTCTGTATTTTTTGTCTTTGTGGTGCCTGATTCTGTTTTTTTTCTTTTCTCTCTGTTTGAGGTGCAGCTCCATCCAGAGATGGGTGTGGTATCTGTTCCAGAAACTGTCCTGTGCACTGGCAACATTTCCTGTATGTTTGTTTTGTGAATTGTTCTGTAATTTCTGTAAGCAGAGGGTTACCCCTTTGAGTCTGGTCTGCTTGAGGTTTCCTCCTCAGAGGGAGTTTTTTTCTTACCACCGTTGCTCTGGGGGTTGGTAAGGTTAGACCTTACTTGTGTGAAGCACGTTGAGGCAACATTGTTGTGATTTGGCGCTATATAATTGAAAATAAATTGAAATTAGGCTCTGACCTCATGACTTGCTTGTGATATTGAGGTGTGACAGATGGACACATTTCCCCAGTTGGAGCCCACAGGTGGAGGTGGGCTGGTGAGCAGCACCATTGACGTGTCGTGGATGCAGCAGTGGCAGTGTCTGACAGACACTGGGGGAGCTGTGATTTTCATCTTAAATGGCCCGCCCAATTTGAAGAGAGTGTTTAGTGGATAATGCAGACTGTGTGTTTTAGTTGGACATTAAGTGGTGATGACAGTGAGTGAGGCATGTCAGAGTGCATGGAGCTCCAGTGGTCTGCCTGAACTGGCTCACTGGCCGGCTTCATATGTGCCAAATTTGGTGCAAATCAGAGTGAAAAAAGTAAATTTTGACCGTTAACCCAATGACCTTGGCCACAATGATTAACCTTTGGAAAATTTGATCTTCCCTTGGCGAGTCCAGAGCCAACCTTCATATGTGTGACACGTTTGCCACATTTGCTGGACATCAGAGAGAAGAAAAATAAAAATTTTGACCCTTCACCTTCCTTTTTTCTTCATGTTTAAAATGTTTGTTGTATTTTTACTTTTTAAATCTCATTTTCTTCCTCATTCCATATTTGCGTTAAGCCCACCTCTTACCTGTCCATCCTGCGTTGTGCTCTGCTGACTGGCTGCCAAAAAAGACATGACTGCTCAAAATTCAGCCTCTTAATGAAGTTACACTGAAGTCAAAGGCTCAGTCGAATGTGTCTAGAACAGCACAAAATCCCACCGTGCCGGCAGAATGCACTTCGAATGCCGTACGTGTGGGGTCCAATCGTCACCTGAGGACTAGGTGGAAAACAAGTAAGGGGAGGGGTTTGGCAGAGTGAGCGCCGTGGTCCGCTCTTTTGAAGACTTGCCGTGTCTCACTGCTGGATTTCTAGTGACATTCCATGACGATGACATCACTGTAGTGCATGTGATGCCTGCGATCAGATTATTAAGGACATCAGATCACCGACGTGCACACCCACAGCCGGTAATAGCCACCAGTCCGCGGGGCACTGCAGTGAACCCATCATCAGGGGACCCTGTATTACATACATTAGTCCATATATTGGATAAAATACGGAAACCAGAGGAGACATAAGGCAGATCCTCACATTAATGCATCACACAGCAGCTGCATGCCCCCCCCCCCCGTTCCAAACATGCCCTGTCCCTGTCTTTCTCTTACCCACTAGGAAATCAGCTGCTTAGCGGACAGCGGGGCGCTTCGCTGTCCAGACGGGCTCACGCTTATGCAGTAAGCTTACGCCCAGTAGCCCTGCCACCGAGGAGCTTTCTAACCACCTTGGTTACTTCGGCCTGGGTAATAGATGAGTCCGCCTCTGAGTCCCCAGTCTCTGCTTCCTCTTCGAAAGACGTGACGATGGGATTGAGGAGATCCTCGAAGTATTCCTTCCACCGCCCGACAACATCCCCAGTCAGGGTCAACAGCTCCCCACCCGCACCGTAAA
This sequence comes from Thalassophryne amazonica, assembly GCF_902500255.1. Classification (NCBI taxonomy): domain Eukaryota; kingdom Metazoa; phylum Chordata; class Actinopteri; order Batrachoidiformes; family Batrachoididae; genus Thalassophryne; species Thalassophryne amazonica. Next base: position 1,511,768 of record NC_047104.1, read on the forward strand.
AAGTGCTTCACAGTAAGATTAAAATAAAACACAAAGAATTAAAAACAGCAACAACACAACACTAAGTAAAAGCGATGCTGTACAGATGAGTCTTCAGCTTCTCCGTAAAAGCTCCAACATAGTCTACGGAGTGCAGATACAATGGCAGTGCCTTCCATAGCTTCGGAGCTACCACCCCAAATGCACAGTCTCCATTTGGTTCTCAACCTAGACCTCGGCACAACCAACAAGTTCTGGTGTGTGGACCTCATGGACCTGCTTGGAGCTTCAAACAATAACCCAGCACAGCTCAAGACCTGGGATATATCGAGTTGTAAAAAGGAGGCTTTCCTGAGGATAACACAGGATGGCCAGGTGTCATAAAACTGCCCCCTACCAGGATTTAAGACTCCCCCAAAGTGCATTCCTTACTGCGGCGTTGGGTTCTTATCAGATTCCAAAGCCAGATGGCTCCAACTCCTTTCTCATCTAAACACAGAAAACAGAAAGACATATCTGTCCCCAAAAGTCCTAGAACTGTCTTTAGAGCACAATTCCTATAAAACCATACAACAGAAGGTTTACCCTCAATGTTGCGATCACAATGAATTTCCTCTGGTAAAAATCGGCTGCAGATTAACGGATTTCATGTTTTATGATGAAATCCAAATACCAGCTTTCCCAAGTCCGTGGAGCAAGAGTGACCCCTTGTGGACACATTGGGGAAGGGCATGTAACTAACTTGTACAGTATTATAAAGTGTAACCACATTTAAAAAGTTGTACTTTGTGTTGTAACCAGAAAACAAAGAAAAAGGAAAAGAAAAAAGAACTAATATGTGGTCATGTAACCCCACACATGGAATGTATATGTCTTGTGCCTTTTTGCTCTGATCATAGATTGTAGAAAGTTTATCAAGTGTGCTTTTTCACATATAATGGTGTTGTGTGGTAGTTCTAATGCCGCGTTCACACTGGGTGTGATCAGACGCTACAAATTCCCTGGGGTCGCGTGGCGATGGACGCGCCTCCTTCGCCTGGTGTGTCGCTTTGCTTCTGCTGCAAAAATTCGCCCCGGTGCGTCATCAAATAGGAGGAGCTTCTATTCCACTCGCCGGCTCCAGTTGTCAGTCAGGTTAACATGACGGACCTTGATCACATGGAAAAAGTTGTTGTGGAAAGCTGACAAACGTCATGAGACGTTCCCAATTCGGGGAGTTTCATTATTTTCTGCAGGAACTGCATCTGGATGATGGCTGCTTTCAGCGGTCCTTCCGCCTCTGCAGGATCCAGTTTGAGGACCTCCTGTCCCGTTCACGCGTGCACATGTAAACAATAAAAAAAAAAAAAAAAGAAACTCTGCTGCTTGCACCGGGGCTGCAGCTCGCTCTTCCCCCAAAAAACTCTTGTCATAATTGTGTTTAGAAACCAGTCACCATTTTTTTATTATACATCTGTGTAGCTAATAAGTAAAATAATCTCCATGGATGATTCGCTCGTTTTTATTTATATAGTGCCAAATCATAACAAACAGTTGCCCCAAGGCGCTTTATATTGTAAGGCAAGGCCATACAATAATTATGTAAAACCCCAACGGTCAAAACGACCCCCTGTGAGCAAGCACTTGGCTACAGTGGGAAGGAAAAACTCCCTTTTAACAGGAAGAAACCTCCAGCAGAACCAGGCTCAGGGAGGGGCAGTCTTCTGCTGGGACTGGTTGGGGCTGAGGGAGAGAACCAGGAAAAAGACATGCTGTGGAAGAGAGCAGAGATCAATCACTAATGATTAAATGCAGAGTGGTGCATACAGAGCAAAAAGAGAAAGAAACACTCAGTGCATCATGGGAACCCCCCAGCAGTGTTGGGAAAGTGTAGTGACACGGACCCACAACAGGGGGCGTAAATGAACGGACAATGGAAGGAGTCAAATTATAACACTTTACTGTTGTGAATGTCACAACCAAACACAGCAGATTCAGAATGTGCAACAGTCAATTAATAAAGGTGTCGTGTGGGCAGGCTCGACGATAGGAGATGCCCGTCTGGAAACGAACCGAAACCACACGATTTCCACCACCACCGAACCCGAGGAATACTGGAGCCGCCAAGTCCCAGAGTCCCCAGGTGGCCACCTTCCCGGCGTGTCGGATCTGGTACTGCTGGCAGAAAGCAAAAGACAGTCAAAGGGTGGGTGTGTGAACACCCAGTAACAATCCTGGTGGGAATTCCACCTCCACCTCTCACTCAACACTTTGCAGCGGTCCCTCAGAAGAAAAAGAGCGCCGTCTTGCACAGCCTCCACTAAACGGACCGGTACTCCTGCAAACACTCACAATAACAGATTTACAAATATCACAAAAGGCTGAGGATATTACTTCCAGATGAAGATGATATCTCGGCAGTTTGGTGGAGGTGTCTTCCTGCTTTTATACCAGATGTGATGATTAGTGACAGCTGTCACGGATGATGGGTGACAGCTGTCACCACGGCTTGTTCCTGAGGCGGCAGCGCCCTCTCGTGCCTGAAGCCCGCACTTCAGGCAGGGCGCCCTCTGGTGGTGGGCCAGCAGTACCTCCTCTTCTGGCAGCCCACACAACAAGCAGTCTAAATCTATAGCAGCATAACTAAGGGATGGTTCAGGGTCACCTGATCCAGCCCTAACTATAAGCTTTAGCAAAAAGAAAAGTTTTAAGCCTAATCTTAAAAGTAGAGAGGGTCTCTGTCTCCCTGATCCGAATTGGGAGCTGGTTCCACAGGAGAGGAGCCTGAAAGCTGAAGGCTCTGCCTCCCATTCTACTCTTACAAACCCTAGGAACTACAAGTAAGCCTGCAGTCTGAGAGCGAAGCGCTCTATTGGGGTGATATGGTACTATGAGGTCCCTAAGATAAGATGGGACCTGATTATTCAAAACCTTATAAGTAAGAAGAAGAATTTTAAATTCTATTCTAGAATTAACAGGAAGCCAATGAAGAGAGGCCAATATGGGTGATATATGCTCTCTCCTTCTAGTCCCTGTCAGTACTCTAGCTGCAGCATTTTGAATTAACTGAAGGCTTTTCAGGGAACTTGTTATGTGTTGACGCGGGTTGAGGAGCGGACCTGCGTCAGACGGAACCCAGCGCTACAAATAACCAGAAAAGCGGTTCCAAAAACAATATATTTATTTCACCCGCTGTGTTTAAAAGGTGTAAAAACAAAAATAGCGTCCTTCTGGTGGAGTGACTGTTGGTACGCTCTCCAGCGCCCGCAAGGATCAAAGCCCGGCGCTCCTGGACCCACTACCACCACCAAACACTCCCCAGGTGGACACGACAAACTGACTCTCTGTGAAGCAAAGAAGAGGTGAGGTAAGTCAACAGTTACAACAATAACTTTCAAAAGACACACGCTATCAGCAACACATTCAGGTCTGTATCTTTTTAACTTTATGCAAATGAACAGCTTCTCACAACAGGTGGAGGATCACTTATCCGCATGCCACAGCAGTGAGAAGCAAGCTGCACAATTCTCATCACAATTCAAGTATACTGTGTAACAGCTGAACATCTGCTTCAGCTGAAAGTCTTTAAGGTTGCATGTGAGCACCAGTCACAGGTGCTGCACATGATGTTGATGAGGGTGAGGACTCTTCAGCCAGCACCTTCTCCACAGAAGAATCAGTTTCCATGCCACCTGAAGAGCAAAGAAAAGAAAAGAACACCAAAACATCCAGCCACACCCCCCAACACACAACAGAACTTTTAGGACAACCTGATAATAATGAATTACAATAGTCCAGCCTAGACGAAATAAATGCATGAATTAGTTTTTCACTCTGAGACAAGACCTTTCTAATTTTAGAGATATTGCGCAAATGCAAAAAAGCAGTCCTACATATTTGCTTAATATGCGGATTGAAGGACATATTCTGATCAAAAATGACTAATTGGTGTGTGTCCTCTGGCTTCATGGATAGATAAAGCTGAGTATCATCTGCGTAACAATGAAAATTTAAGCAATACCGTCTAATAATACTGCCTAAGGGAAGCATGTATAAAGTGAATAAAATTGGTCCTAGCACAGAACCTTGTGGAACTCCATAATTAACCTTAGTCTGTGAAGAAGATTCCCCATTTACATGAACAAATTGTAATCTATTAGATAAATATGATTCAAACCACCGCAGCGCAGTGCCTTTAATAGCTATGGCATGCTCTAATCTCTGTAATAAAATTTTATGGTCAACAGTATCAAAAGCAGCACTGAGGTCTAACAGAACAAGCACAGAGATGAGTCCACTGTCTGAGGCCATAAGAAGATCATTTGTAACCTTCACTAATGCTGTTTCTGTACTATGATGAATTCTAAAACCTGACTGAAACTCTTCAAATAGACCATTCCTCTGCAGATGATCAGTTAGCTGTTTTACAACTACCCTTTCAAGAATTTTTGAGAGAAAAGGAAGGTTGGAGATTGGCCTATAATTAGCTAAGATAGCTGGGTCAAGTGATGGCTTTTTAAGTAATGGTTTAATTACTGCCACCTTAAAAGCCTGTGGTACATAGCCAACTAACAAAGATAGATTGATCATATTTAAGATCGAAGCATTAATTAACGGTAGGGCTTCCTTGAGCAGCCTGGTAGGAATGGGGTCTAATAAACATGTTGATGGTTTGGATGAAGTAACTAATGAAAATAACTCAGACAGAACAATCGGAGAGAAAGAGTCTAACCAAATACCGGCATCACTGAAAGCAGCCAAAGATAACGATACGTATCTTAGGGACCTCATAGTACCATATCACCCCAATAGAGCGCTTCGCTCTCAGACTGCAGGCTTACTTGTAGTTCCTAGGGTTTGTAAGAGTAGAATGGGAGGCAGAGCCTTCAGCTTTCAGGCTCCTCTCCTGTGGAACCAGCTCCCAATTCAGATCAGGGAGACAGACACCCTCTCTACTTTTAAGATTAGGCTTAAAACTTTCCTTTTTGCTAAAGCTTATAGTTAGGGCTGGATCAGGTGACCCTGAACCATCCCTTAGTTATGCTGCTATAGACGTAGACTGCTGGGGGGTTCCCATGATGCACTGAGTGTTTCTTTCTCTTTTTGCTCTGTATGCACCACTCTGCATTTAATCATTAGTGATTGATCTCTGCTCTCTTCCACAGCATGTCTTTTTCCTTCAGCCAGAATCCCTGTGTATCAAACAGGTACAGAGGATCACTGGTTTCATTTTGAGAGACGACTCCCACCCTCTTTATAGTGAGTTTCAGCTGCTCCCCTCAGGTCGGAGGTTCAGGGTACCAGCTTATAAAACTAAACGCTACAAAAACAGTTTTGTACCAGCAGCCATCAGTGCTGTAAACAGAAACAGTAACAGAAACTTAATATAACTTTTGTATTTATTTTTTGTATAGTCTTTTTTACCTTGTTTTTATGAACAGCACATTTTTATTTTTATTTATTTATTTAGTTTTATCCTTTTGGTTCAGTATGATACGTTTTTAGACTTTTTATCTACTGATGTTTTAACTCATCTTGTGTTATTCTACTTTGGGGCCGTCCTTGTGTTTTTTTTTAGCTTTTTAGCACTGTTGTTGCTTTGTCTTGTTCTGTGTTTACCAAACGAGATGACTCACTCACTGTAAACTAATTTTACCTAAGGGTATAATAATAAATTGAATCTGAATCTGAATCTTTCCTGATTCTCTCCCCTCAGCCCCAACCAGTCCCAGCAAAAGACTGCCCCTCCCTGAGCCTGGTTCTGCTGGAGGTTTCTTCCTGTTAAAAGGGAGTTTTTCCTTCCCACTGTCACCAAGTGCTTGCTCATAGGGGGTCGTTCAGACAGTTGGGGTTTTTCTGTAATTATTGTATGGCTTTTGCCTTACAATATAAAGCGCCCTGGGGCAACTGTTTGTTGTGATTTGGCGCTATATAAATAAAACTGATTTGATTTGATTTGATTTGGATATATGCTGTGCTCAGCAGTGCATTATGGGTAGAATAGGGTAATCTTAGTACATTCACGACATGATAAATGTATTTGAAACACTCTGATCAGGCTCCACGGACAACAGCATTAAATTCTACTGCCTAAAACTCTCGTAAATATATTTTCTAGCTTCATAGACATTGTTATTGTGTCTGCATTTATTAAATTCCATGCATCTTAAATGTAGCAGACACGGATTATCTGGAATTTTGTTTTGGCAAGTTTTCAAGGTCCCTACTGCCATCTACTAGCCAGTAGTGTTCATGGCCATATTGGCCCTGAAGCTGGGCTGATATATTTTCAATCACTGTACAGAACCCAGGAGAGGCCACTTAAAGTGATATTTTTTTCTGGCCATGATAATTCGTGTACACGTTTTCCTTTAATTGAGCCCATGAATTAATAAAACGTGCGCTCAAATTAATAAAACTTGCCCACGTTTTCCTGGCCATGATAATTCGTGCGCATGTTTTCCTTTAATTGAGCCCTTGAGTTAATAAAATGTGCGCACGTTTTCCTTTCGTTCAAAATGAACTCCATTATATGACCTAAATTGTCATCCTCACGACAGGGAGACGCTTCGCCCTCAGCAACCTTTTTAATGTGCTTAAACTCCAGATGATGCCATGCTGGGCAGCTGGAGTTCTCTGTATGTCCTTGTGCGCCCAAGCCATGATGATACACTCTGACCAGATCCGTTTCTATTGGGGAAATGTATCACACTGTCAGCTGGTTTGTTGGCTAATAGTCAGTATTTATGTGTCAAGACAATGTTGAGTGCACGTTTTACAAATTGTGGCCATGTTTAAGTAGATTGTGCCCTTGTTTTACTCAAATGATGGTTAAAATGAGCGCACACTATAATAAAACGTGCGCACAACATCATAAAACGTGCTCACAATATAATAAAACGTGCACACAATATAATAAAATGAGCGTACATTCTCTCCACATGCAAAACATTTTGCAATGACACTTCCAGGGCTCCATAAGAATGCTTGTTTTTACAAATTAAAAAATGGAATATTTTACAAAAGCACATTTATCTGTAAACACCAACACATGACACACGTCACATTAACGTGTTGGTTTACACAATGAATGACTCAACCAGTCAATGTTTAGCAGAGGCACATTTTACCCAGAATCCTTTGCGATCTGTCTGTGTGTGTTACATCCTTTATCAGTATATTGAGACACCCCATGACATCTGGTGTATACTGCTAATCCATATATCGGCTCTAACATACTGTTACTGTACATTATTACTGCACACTGTACATTATTATTGCACACTTTGTTGTACATATTATATTTTTTCTTTATTTCGAATTTTAATTTTATATATTTTATTTCTATTTTATTCTACTATTAATAGTGGGAACAAGGGTGCACTGTCTAAGTGTAAATGCTGCTACTGCAAAGAAATTTCCCAGCTTGGGATGACTAAAGTATTTCTATTCTATTCTATTCTAAAACTTCAGAATTAGTGCATTATTCAACATGTCTTTTTCCTGGTTCTCTCCCTCAGCCCCAACCAGTCCCAGCATAAGACTGCCCCTCCCTGAGCCTTGTTCTGCTGGAGGTTTCTTCCTGTTAAAAGGGAGTTTTTCCTTCCCACTGTCGCCAAGTGCTTGCTCATAGGCAGGGTCGGACTGGGAACAAATTTCGGCCCTGGCATTTTTCCTCTGGACCAGCCCACTATTGGCCCGATGAATCCACCCCCAAACACGCACACCCACCCGACCATACCGAACCCCCAATGAACAAATACTATACACCTAAACACCATGAACACACACACACACACACACACACACACACACACACACACACACACACACACACACACACACACACACACACACACACACACACACACACACACACACTTTCACTGTCATTTCACCTTGATCATAGTACAAAACGCGGACCCGGCGCCACGAGGGAGCATCCTGATAACATTAAAGGCAATTACATATTTTGACGAAATTACAAGTTTAAATGACTATAAAAAATTCATCATGAGGTTTATGTCACAGAAATCCTACTTTACAATCACACTGCAGTCACTGTTAAATTATTTGCTGTTGCATTTATAATAAACATTTGTATTTATTTAGTGTTTGTTTTTCTGGTTGAAATGAGATATAAATAATCTACCAGACTTCAAAAAATATACAAGTTTCCATGTTATTTTATTTGTCTAAAAATAAATGTCTGAGGTTCCTTATGTTAAACAAGAAATGATCTAATCTGAAATAACAGGTGGTTTTAATACAGATGAAAGGTTTCTGAAGAACCATTTATTGATTTATTTACCTATTTTAATTACAAGTGTTCTAAACTTTTTTTTAACAGTAATCAGAAATTTTGAGGTAACAACAAAAAAACATTTCCAATGATTTTTCTTCAGAAAACTGCTCCATAAATGAGCAGTCCTGTCACACGTTAATGTTTTGTACAGATCAGTGGTTTCTGCACCAATCGGATTGGTCCAATCCATTTTGTACAGATCAGTGGTTTCTGCCACGAGTCTTCCGTGTTTTGGCCCAACGCGTCGTTCCTATTGGACAATGCCAAGGTACATCACAGCTCAGAGTGTCGAAAGTTGGCGCACCTCATCTCGACAGAACACCGGCTCTGTGGTGTGCAGGAGATCACTTGACCGAGCGTCTATACGTTCAAATAATAATAAAAAAAAATACTGTCATCAGTCTTCACTCTTAGTCAGTCTCTTACAACGGTGCAGCGTAAATACACAAGCTTTCCAGGAGCGCACGTCTCCTCCGGTGCACACTTTTTTTGGGGGGGGGCGACCCCTTATATATATCTGAGGGCGCCCCCACCCCCTGTGATATATATATATATATATATATATATATATATATATTTTTTTTTTTCTGGGGCTGGGTCTGACAAAACGGAAGCAAAAGCACACAAGTGGAAAAAACGTTTTCGTGTCTCCAAAGTGTGTGTGTGTGTGAGAGAGAGCGAGAGAGAGAGAGAGAGAGAGAGGTAGGTAATGTGTAACCACTGCTAGGATTCACACAGCAGCAAATTAAGGAGCTGAAGTCCGTAGCTGTTGCATTTAAAGATTAACAAAATAAAAGAAATGATTCCAACCTTGTATCAGTAGAAGAGCGGAGAGAAGTCCAGGCACCGAGGACTCAATCCATTCACAGGGGCGGGAGCGGCCGCCTGCTCTTCCTGCAATCTGATTGGCCACCCTGTATGCTTCTCCATTGTCACTGGCTGTTGGTCATGTCAATCATTGTGCTCGATGTAAGTCTCCGTTGTGTGATCAAACGGAAACAAAACTGAAACCTAGAATAAGACTGCGCTACAGAACTTATATTTTGACACAAATTCAGGAGGTGGCTCTGCAGCTGCGCCGATTAAATGCTGTAGCTTCACCGATCACAGACTTCCTCGTGTTGACAGCAGCACGCGGTTCGAGAACACTGTATATTTCCATAATCTCTATAAATATGGGACGGCCAGCCCACGCATGTCTAAACGTGCAGCGGCCCACCGGGCAAATGCCCAAAATCACAGATTATCAGTCCGAGCCTGCTCATAGGGGGTCGTTCAGCTTTTGCCTTACAATATAAAGCGCCTTGGGGCAACTGTTTGTTGTGATTTGGCGCTATATAAATAAAATTGATTTGATTTGAACATTAAAAGATATATGTTATATTTTAACTTTGTACAAATGACAGAATTGACATTAATGTTATTCTATCGGTATAAATGTTATTTATAAATCAAAACCATAAGTCAGCATGGCTTTATTTTCCAAGACCTCCGCCTGACCGGAGCGTTGTGATTGGGTAGAGAGCTGGCTTTATGGCTGTGCTTAGCTTGTTTCTGTGCTGGAAGCCATGTAGTAAACAAGAGCTTCCAGCAGGGGGCAAGATGTTCAAAGACAGAAGTGTGGGCTCATTGTTTGGGTCTGTTGTCACTTTTGATGCTACCAGAAGCGATTGTGGTGTTAAAACTCAAAATCAGCTTGTTAGTAGTTGCAAATGTACCAGAGACAATACTGGAATTTATCAGTTGTCGGTTATCTGTAACTTCCGATACATTTTTGGGTGGTTTATTGGTTTATCTTTATCAAAGATAACTTTTCAGTTATCTGATTATCTGTTATCGAAGTTAATTTTTTGGTTATCTGTGCCCACCACTGTCCACAAGTGATAATTTAAAAACATCCTAAAACACATCTTCCCGCTACAGTTATCACCAATACTTTAAACTGCAGCCACAATTGAATGGGGAGCCAGTGCAGTGAGGACAAAATTGGTGTTAGACAGGACCTTTAGGAAGACCTAGTATGCAGCCTTGCAGCTGCATTCTGGACCATTTTTAAGAGATCCAGAGAGGACTTGCTGAGACTAAAGAACAGTGAGTTACAATAGTCCAGATGTGAGGAAACAAAGGCGTTGATAATCATCTCCAGCTCTGCTCTGGACACAATTCTACCACGATGGGCAATATTCAGAAGGTGGAAGAAACAGGAATGAACAAGACAGGTAACGTGTCCAAATTGAGAGCACGGACAAAGATAAAACCCAAAATTATGACTGCTGAGTGAACAAAGGAGGACAGAGGGCCAAGGTTCTTAACCACTGAGGGAACAAACTCCTCAGGGGCACAGTGTCTTATGGCCTGAACACAGGTCTGCAGGATGGATACCCTAGTAACATTTTGAGGAGTAAATGAAATGCACAGCTGGATAACAGGGATATGAGACTTCATCAAAAGAGCAAATAAAATAGGTCTCAGAACAGAACCTTAGGGCACACCACAGGACAGGAAGGCAGAAGAGGACGTATAACTGGCTGCGGCAACAGAGAAACTTCTATTAGGAAGATGCGATAAAACCAATCTAGGGCCCACCCATGTCCTTAGTCCCTCAAGTAAGACACCATGGTCAACAGTACCGAAAGCTGCAGACAGATCCAAAAGTACAAGTACAGAGTATTCACCTGCATCTCTGTGCATTAAACTATCATTTGAGACTCTAAGAAGAGTGGTTTCTGTCAGGTGCAAGTGACGGAGCCCAGACTGAAATTTATCAAAAATATTGTGTTCAGCTAAAACCTCATTAAGCTGTTTGGACACTTTCTCTAATACTTTGGAAATAAAAGGCAATTTTGAAATAGGTCTAAGGTTCTGAAGGCGAGAACGGTCAGTGTTAGACTTTTTAAAAAGGGCGTGAATAACAGTCTGTTTAAAATACTGAGGGACACAGACAGAGGACATTGATAATGATGTGGACAACCTTTTGAAATAAAGACGTGGGGATGATATCGAGTGGGCAGGAGGCCAGTTCCAGACTGATGGGCCCTTTCAGTGATATCGGTGTCAAACTGTCCAGTGCTGATGTCCGAGTGAGATGTGGGACAGGAGAAGGAAGAGAGGGGTTGATGTTTGCCCTGATATCATGGATTTTATTGATTTAAAAAAAGACAAAAAGTTCTCACAGTCTACATTAGACTGAATGACAGCAGCAGGTGTGACAATATGTCTGATTGTATCAAATAAAACTTTTGGATTCCGTCAGCTGTTAAAATTCATCTAGAGAAGTCGGCACCTCTCATCTTACACCATATTGTTAAACAAAATTAAGAACTCCTTTAAATGAAGGAGGTGGATCCGGAGCTTGGCGGATTTCCACAAACGCTCCGCTTTCTGGCAGGTTCTCTTAAAACTGTGAATTGTTGTGTGGGCTGCTGAAGAGGAGGTACTGCTGGCCCACCACCACCAGATGGCGCCCTGCTTGGAGTGCGGGCTCCAAGCACGAGAGGGCGTCGGAGCCGCTGGAGGTGACAGCTGTCATCTATCAACACCAGCTGTCACCCATCACCACCACTATAAAGACTGGACTGCAACTCCACCTCCTCGCCGAGAAATCTTCTACCTTACAGGTAATTTTCCTCTGCTGAACAAAACATTGTGTAATAGTCTGAACTTCTTTTGTAGCCGTTTTCCTGTGGGTGTTGCCTTATCTGTGGGATTGGCGTTTGGTGTGATCAGCTACGGCTTCGCTTTACACTCCAACCAGATAAGTGGTTAGACAGGAGCTGTACGAGTGTGTGATTGGAGGTGGAGGTGCTCCCTCCTTACTGAACACAGACTGTGGGATTACTGAGTGTGCGAACTCACACTCATCCAGAACTGTTTCTGTTTTCTGCCAGCAGTACCGGGTCTGACTGCTGAAGACAGTGGCCACAGGGCGCAGGGCTTGGCGGCTCCGGTGTTCTTCAGGTCCGTTGGTGGTGAGGCTTGTGTGGGTTCCGGCTTTTCTCTCGCCGGACGTCTCCTATCTTCGAGCCTGCCACACGTCACCTTTTTTGTCGGATTGATATAATGCATATTTGTATCTGTCTGTATTACGTTGTGCACCTTCACAACATTAAATTGTTACTTTTGGCTATTCCATTGTCCCTTCATTAACGCCCCCTGTTGTGGGTCCGTGTCACGACACTTCCCCAACAGTGAATACTGTCATTCATTCAGGGGGAGGAGTTATTCAAAGGGGCGTGTCTGGTTTTAAAAGGAGTGGTACAGTTCTTTACTTTTTCTTTTCCAGGAGGGTTGCCAGGTGTGCACTTTATAAACCAGCCTGTTAGGAGGTAAGGTGCCAGATTGAGCCATTCCATCCTGTATTAGCACTTGTTTGGATTGTGGGTGACCGTAGTGGAACAGCACCCTGTGAAATAAGCTGTGAGAGCTGCTCCTCGTATGTGTTTAGAATGAATAGCTACTTAACGCTCCCCATGCCAACAGCAGAGGTGGGAGCTCACGCTTAGTCACGTGAGATTTGCACACTCCTGAGAATGTAACAATTATCTATTGAATTCAATAACAGCCATAATCTGTAATGTATTAATGTTCTTTAAAATGTCAGTTCTAACTCACCTCTCTGCTGCTTGCAGTTTGCCAACTTGCACTCTGCCTCCTCCACCCTATCAGTCCCTGTGATGCCTGGGGGCATGCTCTGTTCCGCCTTCTTTCACTGGTAGATCTGAGATCTACATGTCCCTACACCTGGTTGTGACCTTGGTCAAAGGCCGTTCTGACATTCTGTGCATTATCCCAGTGGATTACAATATTTACTTTTATCTTGCCTCCTGAGTCTTTATGGTAGAACTACCCTGTGACATTTATTAAGAAGGTCCACTTTCCGTATAAAATGCTGTTCCCCCCCCACCCACAAAAGAATTTTGGTTCTGTACCTGCACACGGAGTCTTTTTCATCTTATGTACAAAGATTGCATGAATGTGTTTCATGTAATGTGTCAGAAAACCAAACAACTGTATAATGTGTGTACGGTGCTGCTGTCCAGAGTGAAATTTAATTAAGATTCATGCCATCAATTTGATGGAAAAAATGGAGGTACTTTTACTTGTTTATTTGCTTGTGGCCATTTCTTTATGTGTTTCACAAATTTCGTTCAAGCAGGAATTTGACAAATCTGTGCTTCTGTATTTGCAATATTTTTAATTATCTGCAGCAGTTCTCAATAAATTCAAATGTATATTCCAGACAGTTAAGATTATGTTGTGGTATTGTGTGTGAATAAAATACTGATATGTAAACATTAATCTGACCTTGTATCAAATATGGTTTTAAAACTGGGTAGGTGTGGAGTAAAGATCAGGTTTTGGCCTGGAAACAGTAACTTCACTCTCAAAAATGTCAGTCAGTTCCATAAAACTCTTCTTCTTTAATTGGAAAAACAAACTGTAATTGTATGGATCCTATTTAAACAACAGCATTTTCAAGATGTCTTTATCGTCATTGTGCAGTTTCCTGAACAACGAAATGATTTTGTGAGGTCGGTTGGCAAAACAAAATTAAGGAAATATAATATTTCTTTTTGTGTGTGTGTAGAAAGTGACGCCGAGGTTCAAAGAATTCACTGATTTTCACAGACATAGTTGTTTTAAGTAATTCATTGAGTGTTGTCTCAAGTGTCTTTGGAGCTTCCCTCACGAGTTCAGTTTTTCTGGACAGACCACACTGTCACATCATCTCCAGATTCCTTCATTACTGATTTAATCTCCAACAGATACAATGTGACTTGGAAACGTTCATGTGTTCATCCTGTAAAAGTCATGATGTAATTAAGGTGACTGATTACACAGTTCATTTGTTTGTGTTTTGTTCATTTTATTTGATTTAAATTGTCTTGCAGAGGTTAATCACAGAGCATCATTTTTTTATTTAATGTGATAAAACAAATCCCATAAGAGCCTGAGGGCATGAATGCTTTGTTTTTTAGATTTGCTTGACATAAATAGACTTTAGACACTTATTTAGTGTTTCCTCAGGAAGGCGGAGCTAATGAGCAGTAAGCCACTCCCTCTTTGAACCCCCCCGCAGCTGCACATTAGCGTGTTGTGGGATTAAAGCGTCTCAGACGGGACAATTACCAGGCTGAGCCCTTAATGATGCTGCATTAATGTCTGCCCACAGCAGCTCTGCCACCTGTGCAGGCACGGCCGTGACATCACGCCCACGAGCCCGCCCCCGCTCTTTGCAGCTCCTCATTGGCTGCCAGCTGCTCCCTTAATTAACACGCAGCAGCAGCTATTAGAGCCTCATCCGTCTGTATCATGACGCGGGCGCTGTGCCGTTTGGTTAGAAAACCACACGGTAACCATCACTCGGCCTGATTAAAGCGTCTTTCACGCCGCTGAGAGGATGCGTGTTTGTTTGCCAGACCGTGTTTATGGTTCTGGGCCGGCGAGAACCCTCCGGTGGTTTGACGGGGCGGCGGTGAGCTGCAGAGCGACGGCAGCATGAGGAGTTCTGTCGGTGAAAGTCCTCCAGCAGCGTCACACTGTTTAGTTTCTAGTTTAGGCCTGTTTTCTGCTGGGCGTGGCCTCGCCCTGATCCGCCGCCGCAGATTAGCAGCGCGGCTAATTCCAACAGGTAGCTGCTGAGTCACAGTCAAATCCACGCTGCTGGGATTAATGGTGACTCAGACCTCCACACCGGTGCTTTACGGCTCAGACACACATGCATATTGTTTGGGTGATTTTTGTTACTCTGGCCACGCCCCCAGACAAACCTACTGAGAATGTTGCTGTTGTGTGTCTGCTTACATTACTGACCTTCTCCGAGCAGGCCACACAATCCACTTTGGACTTGGCAGAGTCATGTTTTACAGCTATTACCCATTTTTTCCCCTTCAACCAACAGAGGAGAGCGCCCCCTTCTGTCAGAGAGTGGGAAAAGTTACTAAAAAATAATCAAAAAACCCATCTCTTCATAACATTAATACTGATATCTAATCCAGTTGTTTTGGCCAGTGGTGAACTGATCATCTTCTTTTGGCTGCTCCCATTAGGGGGCGCCACAGCAGATCAGTCATCTCCATCTCATCCTGTCCTCTGTATCTTCCTCTGTCTCACCAACCACCTGCATGTTCTCCCTCAGCACATCCATAAACCTCCTCTTTGTCCTCCCTCTTCTCCTCCTGCCTGGTGGCTCCATCCTCAGCATCCTTCTCCCTGTATACCTTCCCACTGTCGCCAAGTGCTTGCTCACAGGGGGTCGTTTTGACCGTTGGGGTTTTTCTGTAATTATTGTATGGCTTCTGCGTTACAATATAAAGCCCCTTGGGGCAACTGTTTGTTGTGATTTGGTGCTATATAAATAAAATTGATTGATTGATTGATTGTATACCCTGGTACCTGGTGGTTGCTGGTGATTTGAGGATCTTTTTATTTAATATAACTGCATTGCTATTGTGGGACTTTTATTTATACATTTTTGAGCTCATGTAGGTTTTTTTTATGGGTTTATGTTTTTTTTTTTTGTATTTTGGCAGGTAGATACCGTGGGCAGGGTTCAGGTTACATTTACTTATTGAGTTACTGCATCTTGCATTGTTTTTATCTTATTGAAAACCATCAATCATCAAAGTTTTGGAAGAGCAGGAGGTGACCACAGCTGGAGCCACTGTGGTAACAGCCTTGTTGTCTGCTGTTTCCCATACTGAAAAGAAAAAGCCACATCCCGAGTGTGGTGCGCTGCGTCCTAACCGGTTGTCCTGTGTGATTCCGGCTTTAAGCCTTTTCCTTCCACTCTCAGTTTTTGCCTTCCGCACCTACAGTTGAATACCACGAGGAGACTGGGTGCATGTAGGAGGAAGTGGTTTTCACCAGTTTTGTCTGAAGTCCATGAATCCTGTGGGCTTGTGAGCAGAGGACCATCAGTTTGATTCCCTGGCAGACGTTGATCTCACTGAGGTGACCTTGGGGAAGGTCTTCAGTCCCCAACCTACTCCCGGGGTGCAGTTGAGCTCCTTTCCCTGCAGCGCAGTAACACTGGCGTGTGCATGTGATAGCGAGACGTCACTGATACGACAGTGCAGCAGACGACACACCGCGATCATGTGATCAGTGACGTGTCGACATCACATTTAAAGCATCACTGCACTGATCAACTCGAACAAACCCTAAAATCTACAAACTGAGTGATAATGTGGTGATTGGTCAAGTATGTACTCTGAGTACTTTTATACTTTACAACTGAAAGTTTCTTGACTCTGTTGTGAAACTGCAGAGTAAAACAATGTGATTACGTCCAGATGAATTTGTTTGGACTCACCGGAATGTGACCTTTGACATCACGAGGCCTTGACTTCCACCCGTTGCTGCCGTTTGGGCACAGCGTCCTGTTGAGACAGCGCGGCTCATTTTGTAACCTGCTGTTTATTGATGTCCTGCGGTCAGGTAGTTCTCTAAAAACACCGCCACCATTTACGGGAGGAGGCTGAAGTGATTGGCTCACAGCCCACCAAACAGGAAGCTGTGGCTTCTTCACAGAGTTCGTTAAATGGACCTGAAGCCTGATTGGGTGGATTTCAGCTGGTCACTGGTTACCTAATGGTGCTGAACAACGTACAACATGCCTGAGTCCTCTGAACAATCAAATCTCACACTCTGCTGTTACATCATCAGATGTTTTTTTTATTCCCAATCACAGAAAGTCCAAAGAGCTTCATCTGCAGGACTTCAAACCAAAATAAACAGAAGTGCTGAGACTCTATGGTTCTATTTGCTGAAAACATGATCAGAGCAGGGCTCCAAACACACAGCACCAGAGTTGGGTCCATAAGTATTTGGACAGTGACACTATTTTGACCACGGTGGAATTGAAATGAAACAATGTGCTTGTCGTGGATACTTCAAGGGTTTGAACAAAAATATATCATTAACCGTTTAGGAATGACAGATTCTTTGTTTGTTTGTTTTTTTACACTCCCTCCATTTTGAGAACCAATAAGTAATTGGACAACCAAAATACAAGGATTACTTTTTTCATAGAAATAATCTGTTTTACAACCAGTTCTTAATCTACAGTGGGGAAAATACGTTTTTGACCCCCTGTCAGTTTTGCAGGTTTTCCCACCTACAAAGAATGTCAAGGTCTGTAATTTTTATCGTAGGTTCACTTCAACTGTGAGAGACAGAATCTAGAAAAAGAATCCAGAAAACCACATTGTCTGATTTTTAAATAAATAATTTGCATTTTATTGCATAAAATAAGTATTTGATCACCTACCAACCAGCAAGAATTCTGTCTCTCACAGACCTGTTATTTTTTCTTTAAGAAGCCCTCTTATTCTGCACTCTTTACCTGTATTAGGCTGGAGAATCACTTTGGGATTACTGGAACTGCTTTTGCATGGTTGACGTCATACCTGTCCAGTCGTTCTTACTGTGTATTGTGTAATGGCACCTCCTCTGATCGTAGGGACATGACGTTTGGGGTTCCGCAGGGATCCGTTTTAGGCCCCCTGCTTTTTCCCTTTATGTCACACCCCTTGGGAGTATACTGCGGCACTTTGGGATTCCCTTTCATTGCTATGCTGATGATACTCAATTGTACATGCCAATAATTGCTGGTAATCTCATTCACATAAAATCTTTGGAAGATTGTCTTGCATCAGTAAGAAGTTGGACGTCTAGAAACTTCCTACTTTTAAATTCTGATAAGACTGATGTTATGGTTCTTGGTCCAGCAAGGTATCGGCATCAATTTGATCAGCTAGCACTTAGCTTAGGTTCATGTGTTATACATTATACGGATAAAATGAGGAACCTTGGAGTAATTTTTGATTCTATGTTGTCCTTTGATCTCCACATTACAGACATTACGAGGACTGCTTTCTTCCATTTGTGAAATATAGCGAAGATTCGTCCCATCCTGTCTATGGCTGATGCTGAGACTTTGATTCATGCATTTCTCTCTTCTAGATTGGACTATTGTAATGCTCTATTTTCTGGCTTACTGCAGTCCAGGATTAGGGGTCTTCAACTGGTTCAAAACACTGCTGCCAGACTTTTGACACAAAGCAGAAAGTTTGACCACATTAAACCCGTTTTGGCATCCCTGCACTGGCTTCCAGTTGCTGCAAGATCGGATTTTAAAGTACTGTTATTAGTTTATAAAATTGTTCATGGACTTGCACCTCCCTATCTGGCTGACCTGGTAAGCCCCTATGTACCGGCTCGGGCCCTGCGTTCTCAGGGTGCAGGACTTCTGTGTGTTCCCAGGGTAAATAAAAAGTCTGCCGGTCACAGAGCTTTCTCCTACCGTGCCCCAGCTCTGTGGAACGATCTCCCAGCACACATTTGGCAATCTGATACTGTGGAGACTTTTAAGTCATGTTTAAGGGTGATTCTTTAACTACGGGCACTATTGGCCTTGTAAATGTAATTTCCACCACACCATTGCCTTACAATATAAAGCGCCTTGGGGCAACTGTTTGTTGTGATTTGGCGCTATATACATGTGCTCTGATGTCACTGTTTATCTCCATAGAAACTACCCAAACAATCTTTCATATAAACTGTTTAAAGGGACATTACAGTGTTGTGGTGGAAATTACGGCAATAGTTTGGGACAACTACATTTTGTTTAAAAAAAATCACAACAGTTGTATGACATTCAATACCCCAATTATGTTTTGATTATTTTACTGATATTTTATTCAGAGATATTTTAAAACATTAGAAAAAACATTTCTTTACCATTCATTTTTATCATTGAAGATCAAAAGTCTGGGTGTGGGACAAGCACAAAACTGCAATATTTGCATATAATGATGCTGAAAAAAGGTGAAAAAGTCATCATAGACTACTAGAACAAATTTCTTAACACACTTTCATTGTAAAGATAACTATAAAAGTGTGAAATTTCCCCTTTTTTCTGTTTTTCATACAATATGATCAAAGGGCATAATAAGTGCCGTAGTCTAAGAATCACCCTTAAAGACTCATTTGTTTTCCCTGTTTTATCATTAGTGTTATGTGTTTTTATTCTTGTATTCTTTTATGGTCGTCTTTTTATTGTGTTTTAAATTTTTAATTCAGTTTTTTTTTTGTTGTTGTTTTATGTTGTGTGAAGCACCTTGAGACGAGTTTGTCCTGAATTGGCGCTATATAAATTAATAAATTTGAAATTTGATTTGAAATTTGTATTAATTGCACCTGTTTGAACTTGGTACCTGTATAAAAGACACCTGTTCACACACTCAATCACACTCCAACCTGTCCACCATAGCCAAGACCAAAGAGCTGTCTAAGGACACCAGGGACAAAACTGTAGACCTGCACAAGGCTGGGATGGACTACAGGACAACAGGCAAGCAGCTTGGTAGAAGACAACAACTGTTATGATTATTTATTAGAAAGTGGAAGAAACACAAGATGAACAGTCTCCAGACCTGAACTCAATAGAAAATCTTTGGAGGGAGCTGAAACTCCAAAGCTGAATGATTTGGAGAAGATCTGTATGGAGGAGTGGACCAAAATCCCTGTTGTAGTGTGTGAAAACTTGGTGAAAAACTACAGGAAACGTCTCACCTCTGTAATGGCAGACAAATGTTTCTGTACCAATTGTTAAGCTCTGTTTTTGTAGGGGATCAAATACTTATTTTATGCAATAAAATGCAAATTAATTATTTAAAAATCATACAATGTGATTTTCTGAATTTTTTTTTAGATTCTGTCTCTCACAGTTGAAGTCAACCTACGATAAAAATTACAGACCTCTCCATTCTTTGTAGGTAGGAAAACCTGCAAAACTGACAGGGGGTCAAATATTTACTTTCCCCACTGTAAGACAGATTTTTTTTGACAATCACTATGGTACAGTGAGGTAAATCTGTCTGGAGTAGGACGTTCCACTTGAAAGACTCAGAAGGCAAGATAAAGTGAATATTTTAATACATAAAGATGATGTACAGAATGTTGGATTAGTTTTTGGCATAGATCACCGTCACAACAAAGAGTAGGGGCGTGATGATCTCAAATCCTGCTGTCGGAAAAGGTAGGAGCAGTGCTGGTGGCAGTGGGGTGGAGGAGGGCATGTCTGGTCAGTGACCTGTAAACAGTGAGAGGTAAGTGAGAACGTTGACTTCGTGAATATGCGTGCATCTGTTGAGAGTTGATGACTAACGGGGGGACATCTTCCTCTGTTTACAGATTACAACTGTTATTAATGAACTGATGCTGAATAATACATAAAGTCTGAGTCTTCTTCTAATTGTGTGACTATGCACAAAGGTGAGGGAAGTCACCAATACACCTCTGTAGGTGCTATAGGCTTCTGTGGGTGTGATTAGAGAAATTGTGCATGGTGCAACTTTTCTGTTGCATTACCAGTCACTGCTACACAATGGAGTGGAAGCAAAAAGGATTTTAATAAAACAAAATCTATGTTTGAACACCTCATATGCCTTCTGGCAAACTGGAGCTGGAATTTCATTTCTTCCTTTTAAGAAACTCCTTCTCTGTACAGATCCACCATGAAGCTGTTTAAATGACGCAACAGACAAAAGTTGCAACCAAATCCAATAACTCTTTCAGAGTTGTGTGTTCTACTTGGTGGCTTCCCTCAGCATTATCATTTAAAACATGAAAAACATGTCGCATTTAATTTGATGGAGCAGGTTCTGGTTTCAGCCTGTGAACATGAGCAGTGTAGAAGTCAGTTTACTGTGACTTTGAATGAAAAACACAGTGGGTTTTTTTTTAATCGTGATGAAGCTGCAGAAAAATAAAAATACACACACACACACACACACACACACACCCATGCACCCCCCATGATGACTTGTCTCATGATTTAGGTGACAGATGGACGCTGATTAATGACTGAGCGCTCTGGAGGTTCATTCGTGTCATTTCTTCAAACCGCAGAGTACAATAACAGCCGGGCCTGCCAGAACCACAAGATGGGGTGAGAGACACCACGTGTAGGAGAGAGAAAGAGAGAGAGGGGAGGAAGAGAGAGAGAGAGAGATACAGAGGGAGAGAGAGAGATACAGAGAGAGAGAGATACAGAGAGAGAGAGAAAGAGAGAGACAGAGGGAGACAGAGAGAGAGAGAGAGAGAGAAACAGAGCGATAGAGAGAGAGAGAGACAGATAGAGAGAGACAGAGAGAGAGAGAGAGAGAGAGAGAGAGAGAGATAGAGAGAGAGAGAGAGAGAGAGAGAGATAGAGAGAGAGAGATACAGAGGGAGAGAGGGAGACAGAAAGAGAGAGCGAGACAGAGAGACAGGGAGAGAAAGAGAGAGAGACAAAGAGATAGAGAGACAGAGGGAGAGAGGGAGATGGAAAGAGAGAGAGAGATAGACAGATGGAGAGAGAGAAAGAGAGAGAAAGATATAGAGAGATAAAGACAGACAGAGAGAGAGAGAGAGAGTGAAAGATATAGAGAGATAAAGACAGACAGAGAGAGAGAGAGAGAGTGAAAGATATAGAGAGATAAAGACAGACAGAGAGAGAGAGAGAGAGTGAAAGATATAGAGACAAAGACAGACAGAGAGAGAGAAAGACAGAGTGAAAGATATAGAGAGATAAAGACAGACAGAGAGAGAGAGAGAGAGAGAGACACGCACGCACGCACGCACGCACGCACGCACGCACGCACGCACGCACGCACGCACGCACGCACGCACGCACAAACATTATTCCTTAACAGAATACAGAAGTGTCACCATGAGGTAGAGGTCTTGGAAAATAAAGCAGTTTTGACTTGTGGTTTTGATTTTTAAGAAATGAATCCAATAGAATAATTCCATTAATGTCAATTCTGTCATTTGTACAAAGTTAAAATATAACGCATATATTTTAATTTTAAATATTGCACTAATTCTGAAGTTTTGTAACAAACACAGACAGATGCCAAAGGGATTATGGGTAAATGAGCCTCTGCTAACACTGATTGGTTGACTCATTCTTTCTATGTAAAAACCACCATGTTAATGTGACATGACGTGTGTGTTGGTATTTACATATAAATGTGCTTTTGTAAAATATGCCTTTTTATTCATATGTAAAAAAAAAAAAAAAACATTTGCAAAAGCCAAAAGTTGTGATTACCGTCTGATATAACCGGGTTCAAAATGCATAGAACACTGCCATCTACTGGCGCCCAGATGCTCAGACCCTTACCCATAATCCTTTGCTTCCCAATTTTTTATTATTATTATTATTATTATTATTATTATTATCATTTTTTGTGCGCCAGAGAGTTGCTGCGGTTTAAACAACTGAATTCACAATAACAATTGTAAATGAACATTATACAACCAAAATGTACATTTTTATTTCTTTGGCTGCTGCAAGAGGCTGCAACAACTCTCAGTTGCGCAAAAGATTATGGGATATCTCAAAACTTTGGGTGAATATTGCCATGAACACTACTGTCCAGTAGATGGCAGTAGAGACTGTGAAAACTTGCCAAAACAAATATTCCAAATAATCCTGTGCTACGTTTAGTCTGCATGGAATTTAATAAATGCAAACCAAATTTCAGACATCATATATATATTACTCTGGAACAAAGACTTCAAACAGTGTTGTAGGACAATAAACAGGATGTTATAGGAAACAGGAATCAATTGCAATTCACAGTAATTCTAATTGAAAAATAATAGAGAAGCAACCTGGGCTTTGTCTGGTATTTTTACATAAAACAAACACAATAACAACATCTATAAACCCAGAGAATATATACACGAGAGTTTTAGGCACAATATACAAGGGGTTCAATGCTGTTGTCTGTGTGGAGCCTGATCAGAGCGTCAAATGCATTTCTCCTGTCGTGAATGTACTGAGATTACCCATAATGTACCTGGACACAGCAAGTCCACACTAAAACCTTCAAAATTAGTGCATTACTTTAAAATTAAAACATATAGCTGATATTTTCACTTTATAAAACTTCAGCAGAAGTGATGTTAATTTAAATAACCCGTCCAAAATTAGTTTGGTTACAATTTTAACCAAAAGTTAAAACTGTATGCTTCTGGATGGCTTGGGTGATATTGCCGACGATTTAGTATGGCGTCAAGAGTAATTATCTTGTGACCAGCTGTTCTCTGACTGCAGAGAATAGAGTGGTTTCACCTGAAACCACCTCTACTGTTTACAGAGAATAGAGCTGTTTATCTGCTACAAAACATTTAACAGGTAAGCACTGAAATCTTTGATATCAGACTTTACAAAGGTTTTTAACTGTCTCAGACTTATTTACTTCACCTGAAAAAACATGTTAGCGGTCTAAAAATGATCAGACTAAAATTTATCAGAAGATAATTTTTCCGATGAGGGATTTCAAAGTTATCTGAAAAGCTAATCTGATAATGAAAACATTAGCTTCAATAATTAGTGTTTAGCGGATTAGCGGAACTGTGCCCACCACTGTTAAAAAGAGACGTCAGACGAGGGCAGGTCAGCCAAAGGTGCTCCAGGGTCTCCTGTGCTGAGCAGAAGTCGCACTGACTGCCCGAGCCTGGGTCAAAGTGGGCCACATGTCTGTTCGTAGCCACAGCCCCATGCACCACCCTCCACTGGAGATCAGCACGTTTCTCTATAGGAGGGCAGTACAGGGACCTCCAACTGCCTTTGGGAGATGCCCCCGGGGCCAACACACCCGACCACCCAGACTCCATAGTGGCCGCCACCTCGGCTCTGTGGCGGGCTTTGGTGACCATCATGTATATGTCCTCCTTTTCCACTGTAACCATATCTGACAAGACTGAAAAAGACAACATCGTTGCCGATGGCTCTTGCTGCACTCCTACGGGCTGCACAGACAATGAAGGAAACGGCACAGGGTGGACCAGTGGACGGAGTCTGTGAATTTCCAGGGGTTCTCTGAAGTGTGATGGGAGCCCACTCCGAACCTCTCGCAAAAGCCGTTCCATCACTCGCTGAGACCTAATCCCAGTCTCCTGACTCAGCTGGGCTGCACTTTTCCAACCGTCCTCTGCCCTCAGGTTTGCCAGCTTGGTCAGCCCTGCCGCTAGAAAGGCTTGTATCAGCTGGGGAAATTCCAACAGGCCACTGCTAATTACAGGATTGTGAAAAAGTGGCTCTTCTCCTGCACATCCATATGGCTCCTCTCATGAGAACGACAACACCGAGCTCCAGACTTTCAAGACAGAACGGTAAAAACCTCTTGTTCCCACGAACTCCACACCAGTCAGATCCATCAGAAACAAATGTTTGTAATAACCAAATCCTCCAACTCTGCGAAGCAGGACGGCCTCCATCTCTGTCCATAACTGCTGTGGGCCATAGAGCAGCCGCTGCACAGTTTGTAAATGAAGGGCCACCACTCGACTGGCAACGTCTATCAGCGCCTACCCAGCTTCATCCACAGGCAGGTGCAGAACAGCAACCAGTGGAACCCGCCTCAGAAAAAATCCACCAACTTCCTCTGACCACCACAGAGTCCGGAGGCTGCAGGATGGTGAAACAATGCCACAGACAGGAGGCAGCCAGGGTGTTATCCACCAGAGTCCTCCCCCTATAAGACAGCTGGGGCTGGACCCAGGTCCAACAAGACAATTGGGCACTCACCTTTTCCATAAGGTCCTCCCAGTTTTTTGTTTGGAATGGGTCGCTCCCCAGGAACACACCCAGGTACTTGAGCCCCTCTGTGCTCCATTGTAGTCCTGCTGGAAGGGTCGGTCTCGCCTGATGGTCCCCACTGACCAAGGAGGAAACCCTCACACTTGGCCCAGTTCACCCGTGCAAATGAGGCCCATTCATACAGAGACAACTTTTGTCCTAAAGTGTCCAAGTCTTCCTGTGACGATATGCACACTGTGATATCATCTGCATATGCTGATATGTGAATGGGCTCTGAGATCTGCTCCACCACCAGGCCCCTCAGCCCCCTCTGAGCTGGTGTAGGAGTGGCTCAATGGCCAGCACATAAAGCATCCCACACAAAGGACAACCCTGCCTGATGCCACTTTGCACCTCCACAGGTCGGCTCGGCCCTCCTCCACTCTGAGGAGCACCGTAGCCCGCACATAGAGAGCACCAATCCATGATGTAACGACTCTGGGTAATCTGAATGCCCTCATGGTGTTAAAAAGGTACCGACAATCCACTCTGTCAAAAGCTTTCCCTTGATCAGTTGATAAGAGTCTAATATCCAATTTATTGAATTTTGGTACTCCAACAATATCCTGAACTAGGAAAGTGCTGTCATGATTGTACGACCAGGTATAGAGTAAGTCTGTGTATGATAGATTACTGAATCCAAACAGTTCTTCAACCTGTTAGAAAGTGCTTTTGCAAGGATTTTATAACCTGCACATAGCAGAGAGACTGGCCTCCAATTCTTAAAATCTGTTAAGTCCCCTTTCTTAGGCAGACGGGCCAAAACTGCTCTGGAGCGGCTGCCAGGGAGCCGCCCCAGCTGCAATGCTGTAGTGAAGATCCTGTGCATGTCAGGCCCAAACAAAGTCCAAAACATCTTATAAAAATCAGATGGAAGCCCATCGACCCCCGGGGCCCGCCCAGCACTGAGCTGCTGTATGGCAGTGGTCATCTCCTCCAGAGTGATGGGAGAGTCCAGGACAAGAGAGAGAGAGAGGGAGAGAGAGTGAGAGGTGGTGGGTGTAATCCACTCTGTGGTGTCTGTAATCCACTCTGTGGTGGATGTAATCCACTCTGTGGTGTCTGTAATCCACTCTGTGGTGGATGTAATCCACTCTGTGGTGGGTGTAATCCACTCTGTGGTGTCTGTAATCCACTCTGTGGTGGCTATGATCCACTGTGTGGTGTCTGTAATCCACTCTGTGGTGGGTGTAATCCACTGTGTGGTGGCTGTGATCCACTCTGTGGTGTCTGTAATCCACTCTGTGGTGGCTGTGATCCACTCTGTGGTGTCTGTAATCCACTCTGTGGTGTCTGTAATCCACTCTGTGGTGGGTGTAATCCACTGTGTGGTGGGTGTAATCCACTCTGTGGTGGGTGTAATCCACTGTGTGGTGGGTGTAATCCACTGTGTGGTGTCTGTAATCCACTCTGTGGTGGGTGTAATCCACTCTGTGGTGTCTGTAATCCACTCTGTGGTGGGTGTAATCCACTGTGTGGTGGGTGTAATCCACTATATGGTGTCTGTAATCCACTCTGTGGTGGGTGTAATCAACTCTGGGTGGATGTGATCCACTCTGTGGTGTCTGTAATCCACTCTGGGGTAGATGTAACCCACTGTGCGGTGGTTGCGATCCACTCTGGGTGGATGTGATCCACTCTGTGGTGGGTGTAATCCACTGTGTGGTGGGTGTAATCCACTATATGGTGTCTGTAATCCACTCTGTGGTGGGTGTAATCAACTCTGGGTGGATGTGATCCACTCTGTGGTGTCTGTAATCCACTCTGGGGTAGATGTAACCCACTGTGCGGTGGTTGCGATCCACTCTGGGTGGATGTGATCCACTATGTGGTGTCTGTAATCCACTCTGGGGTAGATGTAATCCACTGTGTGGTGGATGTGATCCACTCTGGGTGGATGTGATCCACTCTGTGGTGTCTGTAATCCACTCTGGGGTAGATGTAACCCACTGTGTGGTGGTTGCGATCCACTCTGGGTGGATGTGATCCACTCTGTGGTGTCTGTAATCCACTCTGGGGTAGATGTAATCCACTGTGTGGTGGATGTGATCCACTCTGGGTGGATGTGATCCACTCTGTGGTGTCTGTAATCCACTCTGGGGTAGATGTAATCCACTGTGCGGTGGTTGCGATCCACTCTGGGTGGCTGTGATCCACTCTGTGGTGTCTGTAATCCACTCTGGGGTAGATGTAACCCACTGTGCGGTGGTTGCGATCCACTCTGGGTGGATGTGATCCACTCTGTGGTGTCTGTAATCCACTCTGGGGTAGATGTAATCCACTGTGCGGTGGTTGCGATCCACTCTGGGTGGATGTGATCCACTCTGTGGTGTCTGCAATCCACTCTGGGGTAGATGTAACCCACTGGGCGGTGGTTGCGATCCACTCTGGGTGGCTGTGATCCACTCTGTGGTGTCTGTAATCCACTCTGGGGTAGATGTAACCCACTGTGCGGTGGTTGCGATCCACTCTGGGTGGATGTGATCCACTCTGTGGTGTCTGTAATCCACTCTGGGGTAGATGTAATCCACTGTGTGGTGGATGTGATCCACTCTGGGTGGATGTGATCCACTCTGTGGTGTCTGTAATCCACTCTGGGGTAGATGTAATCCACTGTGTGGTGGATGTGATCCACTCTGGGTGGATGTGATCCACTCTGTGGTGTCTGTAATCCACTCTGGGGTAGATGTAATCCACTGTGCGGTGGTTGCGATCCACTCTGGGTGGATGTGATCCACTCTGTGGTGTCTGTAATCCACTCTGGGGTAGATGTAATCCACTGTGCGGTGGTTGCGATCCACTCTGGGTGGCTGTGATCCACTCTGTGGTGTCTGTAATCCACTCTGGGGTAGATGTAATCCACTGTGCGGTGGTTGCGATCCACTCTGGGTGGATGTGATCCACTCTGTGGTGTCTGTAATCCACTCTGGGGTAGATGTAATCCACTGTGCGGTGGTTGTGATCCACTCTGGGTGGATGTGATCCACTCTGTGGTGTCTGTAATCCACTCTGGGGTAGATGTAATCCACTGTGCGGTGGATGTGATCCACTCTGGGTGGATGTGATCCACTCTGTGGTGGATGTGATCCACTCTGGGGTGGGTGTGGCTGATGTGATATCACAATCCAAACTGCAGTGTTATTGACCACCTGGTGTGAAATGTGGATTTAACCTCCAGTGCTGAAAACTGAAGCCCATATCAAAGTGCCAAATCTGGCAATGAGAAAAAGACTGAATCTGTTTCAAAATGTCCGTCTTTGTCGTCGGAGGGTAAAAGGTGGAAGTGTGTCTGCGGTGCATCGTAAAGATGAATAAAGTTGACAGCAGGGACCGTCATCAGCTGACCACGAGGACTCTGGCATTTCCTGCCCTGTGACTGTCAGTCACCCACACCATAACTGTAACACTAAATTTAACCCATGTGACATCAGCCGTCGTCTCCCGGCCCCGCCCACAGCTGCCACTTGCATGATGTGATTTTGCACTTTCACCCCAAACACTGAAGAAACAGCAAATGGCTGTTCACGTTCATCTTCCTTTACGCGATATAATGGATTAACATCACAATGTGTAGACAAACTGCCTTTAATAAATAAGTCTGTTTTATGATATTATTTTGATAAAGTTTTTTTTCAAGTGTGTGTATGTATATATAATTACAATATTACCTTTTATAGCACTTTCTACTACACAATTACACATTTCAAAGTGCTATACCATCAAAAATTACACAATAAGTTTTTCTTAATTAAAACTGAATGAGCGGGCAGCACGGTGGCTTAGTGGTTAGCACTGTTGCTTCACAGCAAGAAGGTCGTGGGTTCAATTCCCGTGGCCTTTCTGTGTGGAGTTTGCATGTTCTCCCCGTGTTTGCGTGGGTTTCCTCTGGGTGCTCCGGTTTCCTCCCACATCCAAAGACATGCGGGTTAGGTGAATTGGAATCTTTAAAATAAATAAATAAATAAATTGTCCGTAGGTGTGTGTGTGGGTGTGTCTGTGTTGGTTTGTCTATTTGTGGCCCTGTGACAGACTAGCGTCCTGTCCTGGGTGTACCCCGCCTCGCGTTCTATGACTGCTGGGATAGGCTCCAGCCCCCCGCGACCCTTAACTGGAGTAAGCGGTAGAAGATGAAAGAAAAACTGAATGAGCACAAACAACAGCAATTAATGTTAAACACATTTATAATATACAATAAAACTTAAATGTGTCTCCATAAATGGAAGTGTAACTCACTAACAGCACAATGAAATCGATTCTTCTCCAATGGACAGTTTGTCCAGGCAGGATTACATACGACCCACAAACCAGAAATGATCATTCAGAGGAAACATGTGACTTTAGTCGGGATTTAAAGGACTCAGCACAACCAGACGGTTTTATTTCCACAGTGACAGAAAACCATCTGGACCTCAGACCTATTCTGAAAAACATCATTTTTACAAATATGCAACTGCAGCTGAGGTGACAGAGTGGTGTGTTTAGTCACCAAAATGTCTGTGGTTAGATCCCATGCTGTCTGTGATCATGGGAGTGTGTGTCTGTGGGAGTGGGTGTGGTCAGGCGCAGTGCATCATGAGGCAGCAGAAACCTGGTCTACAGTCTGATATTCAAACTAAGAAATGCATAAAAAAAAAAAAAAACTGAATAGAAAATAAAAATGAGAAATTTAAAATTTAAAAATTTTATTATTCTGGGTCCCATCACATTTTAAGGGTTTCACCCTCCCTTGGGTGGGGAACACCAACACATGTCCAAGCGCAGCAGGATTGGGGGAGGGGGGGTCTGGACCTGGTGGGGTATGGAGGAGATAAGGTGGTCAGGATTGGTAAGGTTAGGTCTTAAAGGTGTGAAGCGCCTTGAGGCAACTTTGTTGTGACTGAATTAAAATGTCAGCTGAGGATGAAGAGGACAATGAGATATACAAGGGCTGTCCGTAAAGTATAGGTCCTTTTTATTTTTTTCAAAAACTATATGGATTTCATTCATATGTTTTTACATCAGACATGTTTGAACCCTCGTGCGCATGTGTGCCATCCCCTCATTACCCCATCCCCGTAGAGACGGTGCCTGCTCCCAGACTACCAATAACCAGCAAAAATCTATTTAAGCATAAAAATTCAAAAAGAAAATAAAAAATAATATAGCACCTTCAACTGCACCACAGACTAAAACAGTTAAATGTGGTCTATTAAACATTAGGTCTCTCTCTTCTAAGTCCCTGTTGGTAAATGATATAATAATTGATCAACATATTGATTTATTCTGCCTAACAGAAACCTGGTTACAGCAGGATGAATATGTTAGTTTAAATGAGTCAACACCCCCGAGTCACACTAACTGTCAGAATGCTCGTAGCACGGGCCGAGGCGGAGGATTAGCAGCAATCTTCCATTCCAGCTTATTAATTAATCAAAAACCCAGACAGAGCTTTAATTCATTTGAAAGCTTGACTCTTAGTCTTGTCCATCCAAATTGGAAGTCCCAAAAACCAGTTTTATTTGTTATTATCTATCGTCCACCTGGTCGTTACTGTGAGTTTCTCTGTGAATTTTCAGACCTTTTGTCTGACTTAGTGCTTAGCTCAGATAAGATAATTATAGTGGGTGATTTTAACATCCACATAGATGCTGAGAATGACAGCCTCAACACCGCATTTAATCTATTGTTAGACTCTATTGGCTTTGCTCAAAATGTAAATGAGTCCACCCACCACTTTAATCATATCTTAGATCTTGTTCTGACTTATGGTATGGAAATAGAAGACTTAACAGTATTCCCTGAAAACTCCCTTCTGTCTGATCATTTCTTAATAACATTTACATTTACTCTGATGGACTACCCAGCAGTGGGGAATAAGTTTCATTACACTAGAAGTCTTTCAGAAAGCGCTGTAACTAGGTTTAAGGATATGATTTCTTCTTTATGTTCTCTAATGCCATATACCAACACAGTGCAGAGTAGCTACCTAAACTCTGTAAGTGAGATAGAGTATCTCGTCAATAGTTTTACATCCTCATTGAAGACAACTTTGGATGCTGTAGCTCCTCTGAAAAAGAGAGCTTTAAATCAGAAGTGTCTGACTCCGTGGTATAACTCACAAACACGTAGCTTAAAGCAGATAACCCGTAAGTTGGAGAGGAAATGGCATCTCACTAATTTAGAAGATCTTCACTTAGCCTGGAAAAAGAGTCTGTTGCTCTATAAAAAAGCCCTCCGTAAAGCTAGGACATCTTTCTACTCATCACTAATTGAAGAAAATAAGAACAACCCCAGGTTTCTTTTCAGCACTGTAGCCAGGCTGACAAAGAGTCAGAGCTCTATTGAGCTGAGTATTCCATTAACTTTAACTAGTAATGACTTCATGACTTTCTTTGCTAACA
The DNA here is from genome assembly GCF_902500255.1 of Thalassophryne amazonica. Taxonomy (NCBI): domain Eukaryota; kingdom Metazoa; phylum Chordata; class Actinopteri; order Batrachoidiformes; family Batrachoididae; genus Thalassophryne; species Thalassophryne amazonica. The sequence goes on from NC_047104.1 coordinate 1,543,050, forward strand.
AAATTTTAACTATTAGAGAAAAAATTACTCATAACCATCCCAAAGACGTATCGTTATCTTTGGCTGCTTTCAGTGATGTCGGTATTTGGTTAGACTCTTTCCTCTGATTGTTCTGTCTGAGTTATTTTCATTAGTTACTTCATCCAAACCATCAACATGTTTATTAGACCCCATTCCTACCAGGCTGCTCAAGGAAGCCCTACCATTATTTAATGCTTCAATCTTAAATATGATCAATCTATCTTTGTTAGTTGGCTATGTACCACAGGCTTTTAAGGTGGCAGTAATTAAACCATTACTTAAAAAGCCATCACTTGACCCAGCTATCTTAGCTAATTATAGGCCAATCTCCAACCTTCCTTTTCTCTCAAAAATTCTTGAAAGGGTAGTTGTAAAACAGCTAACTGATCATCTGCAGAGGAATGGTCTATTTGAAGAGTTTCAGTCAGGTTTTAGAATTCATCATAGTACAGAAACAGCATTAGTGAAGGTTACAAATGATCTTCTTATGGCCTCGGACAGTGGACTCATCTCTGTGCTTGTTCTGTTAGACCTCAGTGCTGCTTTTGATACTGTTGACCATAAAATTTTATTACAGCGATTAGAGCATGCCATAGGTATTAAAGGCACTGCGCTGCGGTGGTTTGAATCATATTTGTCTAATAGATTACAATTTGTTCATGTAAATGGGGAATCTTCTTCACAGACTAAAGTTAATTATGGAGTTCCACAAGGTTCTGTGCTAGGACCAATTTTATTCACTTTATACATTCTTCCCCTAGGCAGTATTATTAGACGGTATTGCTTAAATTTTCATTGTTACGCAGATGATACCCAGCTTTATCTATCCATGAAGCCAGAGGACACACACCAATTAGCTAAACTGCAGGATTGTCTTACAGACATAAAGACATGGATGACCTCTAATTTCCTGCTTTTAAACTCAGATAAAACTGAAGTTATTGTACTTGGCCCCACAAATCTTAGAAACATGGTGTCTAACCAGATCCTTACTCTGGATGGCATTACCCTGACCTCTAGTAATACTGTGAGAAATCTTGGAGTCATTTTTGATCAGGATATGTCATTCAAAGCGCATATTAAACAAATATGTAGGATTGCTTTTTTGCATTTACGCAATATCTCTAAAATCAGAAAGGTCTTGTCTGAGTGATGCTGAAAAACTAATTCATGCATTTATTTCCTCTAGGCTGGACTATTGTAATTCATTATTATCAGGTTGTCCTAAAAGTTCCCTAAAAAGCCTTCAGTTAATTCAAAATGCTGCAGCTAGAGTACTGACGGGGACTAGAAGGAGAGAGCATATCAAGCCCATATTGGCCTCTCTTCATTGGCTTCCTGTTAATTCTAGAATAGAATTTAAAATTCTTCTTCTTACTTATAAGGTTTTGAATAATCAGGTCCCATCTTATCTTAGGGACCTCGTAGTACCATATCACCCCAATAGAGCACTTCGCTCTCAGACTGCAGGCTTACTTGTAGTTCCTAGGGTTTGTAAGAGTACAATGGGAGGCAGAGCCTTCAGCTTTCAGGCTCCTCTCCTGTGGAACCAGCTCCCAATTCAGATCAGGGAGACAGACACCCTCTCTACTTTTAAGATTAGGCTTAAAACTTTCCTTTTTGCTAAAGTTTATAGTTAGGGCTGGATCAGGTGACCCTGAACCATCCCTTAGTTATGCTGCTATAGACGTAGACTGCTGGGGGGTTCCCATGATGCACTGTTTCTTTCTCTTTTTGCTCTGTATGCACCACTCTGCATTTAATCATTAGTGATTGATCTCTGCTCCCCTCCACAGCATGTCTTTTTCCTGGTTCTCTCCCTCAGCCCCAACCAGTCCCAGCAGAAGACTGCCCCTCCCTGAGCCTGGTTCTGCTGGAGGTTTCTTCCTGTTAAAAGGGAGTTTTTCCTTCCCACTGTAGCCAAGTGCTTGCTCACAGGGGGTCGTTTTGACCGTTGGGGTTTTACATAATTATTGTATGGCCTTGCCTTACAATATAAAGCGCCTTGGGGCAACTGTTTGTTGTGATTTGGCGCTATATAAAAAATTGATTGATTGATTGATTGATTGATGTCCACCACCACAGAACCCACGTCCACCACAGAACCCATGTCCGCCACAGAACCCACGTCCACCACAGAACCCACGTCCACCACAGAACCCATGTCCGCCACAGAACCCACGTCCACCACCACAGAACCCAATTCCACCACCACAGAACCCACGTCCACCACAGAACCCACGTCCACCACCACAGAACCCATGTCCACCACAGAACCCACGTCCACCACAGAACCCATGTCCACCACCACAGAACCCATGTGCACCACAGAACCCACGTCCACCACCACAGAACCCATGTCCACCACCACAGAACCCACGTCCACCACCACAGAACCCATGTCCACCATCACAGAACCCACGTCCACCACAGAACCCATGTCCACCACCACAGAACCCATGTCCACCACAGAACCCACGTCCACCACAGAACCCATGTCCACCACCACAGAACCCACGTCGAGAACCCACGTCCACCACCACAGAACCCACGTCCACCAGAGAAACCACGTCTCCCAACACAGAACCCACGTCCACCACAGAACCCACGTCCACCACAGAACCCATGTCCACCACCACAGAACCCACGTCCACCACAGAACCCATGTCCACCACCACAGAACCCATGTCCACCACAGAACCCACGTCCACCACAGAACCCATGTCCACCACCACAGAACCCACGTCCACCACAGAACCCACGTCCACCACAGAACCCATGTCCACCACAGAACCCACGTCCACCACAGAACCCATGTCCACCACCACAGAACCCATGTCCACCACAGAACCCACGTCCACCACCACAGAACCCAATTCCACCACCACAGAACCCACGTCCACCACAGAACCCACGTCCACCACCACAGAACCCACGTCCACCACAGAACCCATGTCCACCACCACAGAACCCATGTGCACCACAGAACCCACGTCCACCACCACAGAACCCATGTCCACCACCACAGAACCCATGTCCACCACAGAACCCACGTCCACCACAGAACCCATGTCCACCACCACAGAACCCACATCGAGAACCCACGTCCACCACCACAGAACCCACGTCCACCAGAGAAACCACGTCTCCCAACACAGAACCCACGTCCACCACAGAACCCACGTCCACCACAGAACCCATGTCCACCACCACAGAACCCACGTCCACCACAGAACCCATGTCCACCACCACAGAACCCATGTCCACCACAGAACCCACATCCACCACAGAACCCATGTCCACCACCACAGAACCCACGTCCACCACAGAACCCACGTCCACCACAGAACCCATGTCCACCACCACAGAACCCATGTCCACCACAGAACCCACGTCCACCACAGAACCCATGTCCACCACCACAGAACCCATGTCCACCACAGAACCCACGTCCACCACCACAGAACCCACATCCACCACAGAACCCACGTCCACCACCACAGAACCCATGTCCACCACAGAACCCACGTCCACCACAGAACCCACGTCCACCACCACAGAACCCACGTCCACCACCACAGAACCCATGTCCACCACAGAACCCACGTCCACCACCACAGAACCCAATTCCACCACCACAGAACCCATGTCCACCACAGAACCCACGTCCACCACCACAGAACCCACGTCCACCACCACGGAACCCACGTCCACCACAGAACCCACGTCCACACCACAGAACCCACGTCCACCACAGAACCCACGTCCACCACCACAGAACCCAATTCCACCACCACAGAACCCATGTCCACCACAGAACCCACGTCCACCACCACAGAACCCACGTCCACCACCACAGAACCCACGTCCACCACAGAACCCACGTCCACACCACAGAACCCACGTCCACCACAGAACCCACGTCCACCACCACAGAACCCAATTCCACCACCACAGAACCCACGTCCACCACCACAGAACCCACGTCCACCACCACAGAACCCACGTCCACCACAGAACCCACGTCCACACCACAGAACCCACGTCCACCACAGAACCCACGTCCACCACCACAGAACCCACGTCCACCACAGAACCCACGTCCACCACAGAACCCACGTCCACCACCACAGAACCCATGTCCACCACAGAACCCATGTCCACCACAGAACCCACGTCCACCACAGAACCCATGTCCACCACCACAGAACCCATGTCTCCCAAGACAGAACCCACGTCCACTACAGAACAGCACCATTGTGTCAGAACGTTCCTTTGTTGTTTCTACCTCACGGAACCCAAGTAAGACCAAGAACAAACTGACAAATTTGGTGCAGGGTGCTACCTTGTACTGGCTGCCATCACTGCCTGGGGAGGTTATAGGTTCTAAACTCTTAAATACCATGAAGATGGCAACTGAAGACCATGTTGGAACTTCCTCATTCATTTCCTCCTCTTATCAATTTTTCCTCCTCCTTGTCGCCTTTGCTCTCTCTCTTTCTCTCTCTCTCTGTCTCCTGAGATTGTTGTTTCTTGAACACGTGTGTGCACTTAATGACACAGGAGCGTTGTCACTTCATTAACACCACAAACCTTGTGCCAAGAAGACAAAATGTGAAACAGAACAGGAGGGAGAAGAAGCGGAGGAAAGAGAAGAGGAGAAAACAGGAAAGGAGAGGATGAAATAAGAAGCAAGAAACTGTAGAGGAGGAAAAAGGATAGGAAACGACAAGGAGATAAGGGGAGGAAACAGAACAGAAGCGGAGGAAACTGGAGAGAGGAGGAGGAAATAGGAAGTAAGAAACTGGAGACAAGGAAACAGGATGCAAGAAGGTGATAAGTGGAAGAAACAAAAAGGAAGTGAAGGACACAGTAGAGGGAAGGAAGAAACAGGGAAGAGGGGCAGGAAATAGAAAGAAAGTGATCAAGAAGAAACAAGGAAAGGAAGCAAGAAGAGGAAGCAAGAAGAAAACAATAAAAGAGAAGCAGGAAATGAGAAGGAAAGAGAGCAGAGGAAGATGAGAAAAGGATGAAGGCAGGAGCTGCAGCAACAGGATAGGAAAGGAGGAAACAAAGAAGGAAGGAATTCTTGAGATTTCGAGCTGATTAAATATTCTGAAGGCGTCTCATGTTTGATCCCTTCGTGAGCGCCTGGATCCTTCAGCTCCTCACTCAGCTTTTAGCTTTTCAGCTCCAAATTCCTCCAAGCGCCTTGCTTGAGGGCACATCAACAGGTGTTTGGTTGATGGTGTTGTGATGACAGCCCACAGAGACGTGTACATGAACAGACTCGCTCACTTGCTGCTGTGAGTCACTTTCATAGTTTAGTTTCTGTGAATTTTGACTCGATGCAACATGAAGTCAGAAAAGTTCGGCGTTCGCCGGTTGAAGAAAACCAAAGTTCTGCCCTCAGTTGCTCTTTCATGGTGCTCACGCAACCTGTCAGACTTTCAGAAGGAGAGTTTCTCCTCCACTTCCTCGGCCCTCGGATGATGACAGCGGCTGAAATCCAAAAAGCAACTTTCCCAGGTTTTCCCGAAGCATTTCTGGGCACGGCTCACCTCCAGAGCTGCAGAGGAGGAATTATTCTCAAAATGCAGCCTGAAAGAATTAGTTTGGGAGATTCAGACAAACCACAACACACACACACACACACACACACACACACACACACACACACACACACACACACACACACACACACACACACACACACACACACACACACACACACACACACACACACACACACACACACACAGAGCAACCGGGGGATTAATGACTTTGCTCAAGAAGCCTTAGTGATTTTGATGGCTGATGGGGAATTGAACCCATGATGTCTTGGTCAAAAGACTCTTCCGCTGCATTGTCCAGGATGTGTCTCACTTCAGGGGAGACATCCTTTGAATGCTGTGTCATAAAGATGTGATAAGTTGTCTCATTTTGAAGACTCCTTGGACTTCAGCAGATGAATACAGAAAATGAAGAACACAGCAGGAGGATCCTTCATTGCCCAAAACAATCCCAAGAGCCATTGCACAGTTTATATATATATATATATATATATATATATATATATATATATATATATATATATATATATATATATATATATATATGTATATATATAGCCTGAAAGCTGAAGGCTCTGCCTCCCATTCTACTCTTACAAACCCTAGGAACTACAAGTAAGCCTGCAGTCTGAGAGCGAAGCGCTCTATTGGGGTAATATGGTACTACGAGGTCCCTAAGATAAGATGGGACCTGATTATTCAAAACCTTATAAGTAAGAAGAAGAATTTTAAATTCTATTCTAGAATTAACAGGAAGCCAATGAAGAGAGGCCAATATGGGTGAGATATGCTCTCTCCTTCTAGTCCCCGTCAGTACTCTAGCTGCAGCATTTTGAATTAACTGAAGGCTTTTCAGGGAACTTTTAGGACAACCTGATAATAATGAATTACAATAGTCCAGCCTAGAGGAAATAAATGCATGAATTAGTTTTTCAGCATCACTCTGAGACAAGACCTTTCTAATTTTAGAGATATTGCACAAATGCAAAAAAGCAGTCCTACATATTTGTTTAATATGCGCTTTGAATGACATATCCTGATCAAAAATGACTCCAAGATTTCTCACAGTATTACTAGAGGTCAGGGTAATGCCATCCAGAGTAAGGATCTGGTTAGACACCATGTTTCTAAGATTTGTGGGGCCAAGTACAATAACTTCAGTTTTATCTGAGTTTAAAAGCAGGAAATTAGAGGTCATCCATGTCTTTATGTCTGTAAGACAATCCTGCAGTTTAGCTAATTGGTGTGTGTCCTCTGGCTTCATGGATAGATAAAGCTGGGTATCATCTGCGTAACAATGAAAATTTAAGCAATGCCGTCTAATAATACTGCCTAAGGCAAGCATGTATAAAGTGAATAAAATTGGTCCTAGCACAGAACCTTGTGGAACTCCATAATTAACCTTAGTCTGTGAAGAAGATTCCCCATTTACATGAACAAATTGTAATCTATTAGATAAATATGATTCAAACCACCGCAGCGCAGTGCCTTTAATACCTATGGCATATATATGGTGTGTCTGTGTATATATATATATATATATATATATATATATATATATATATATATATATATATATATACACACGTGTGTGTCTGTGTGTTTAAAGGTTGGTAAATAATAAAATAAAAACAAGAAATTTTGGGCTCCATTTGTGAAATTATCTACTGTATATTATAACAAGTGGCCTATGTATGTATGTGTGTGTGTGCACGCACGCATGTGTGTGTGTATGCGTGGCTTCAATCACGCAGAAATCGGGGAGAGCTGACATTTGCCCTTTGGTATATTTATATATTTTGGGTCAAGGATTAACGCTGCAAAAGCAGAAAGTTGACAGGATTAATATTTTGGAGAAACTATGGATATTAGCTGAAGAATGAACAATGGACATTGTGTTGCAATGCACCATTGGAGTTTAGGGTTTTGGGGTTTGAAATGGTGTTTTTGTGGTTCATGGAGGAATCGGGCTGGAGGCTCTCATTCAGATCAGCTGACATCAGTAGCAGCGAGGCTAACAGCCCCTTACAGACCCGGAAGCCCTCGGCAGCAGACTGCGGTTCGAATGAGGAAGTGTGGCCGGAGGCATGCGTCAGCGGCTGCGGAGACTAGGACTCCGCCGCTTACCGTTCCCTTCAATTATCCTCATCAACGCGCAGTCTTTGAGAAACAAGGTGGACGAGCTTCAAGTGAATGTGAAGCATCTCTCGGAGTACAGGGAAGCCTGTGTGATAGCTTTAACTGAGACCTGGTTTAAGGATTATGATCTGATTCATGATTTTGAAAGTGATGGTTTTGTCAGCCCTTCCGGCTTGATTGTGACGCACAAATCACCGGCAAATCACTGGGAGGGGGCGTGTGCTTGTACGTCAATCCCCACTGTTGCAAGACTGTCAAAATAAGAGAATCTATATGTAGTCCCCACATTGAACTCTTGCTGGTCTCACTGTGCCCATTTTATCTGCCATGGGAGATCCCACAGGTGTTCATGACAGTGGTTTATATACATCCCAGAGCAAACATGGCAGAAGCAGCGTCCTCCACTGCTAAAGTTGTGCACCAACTGCAGAATAAATGCCCTGATTCCCCACATTTCATCCTAGGTGACTTTGACACTTGTAGTCTGAATCAGCATCTTGGTCATTTGTACCAGTACGTGAAATGTCCAATGCGACATGGTAAAACACTGGACTTGTGCTACGGCACTATAAAGGGAACTTACAAATCCTTCCCATTGGCTCTACTTGGCTCTTCTGACCACTGCTGTGTCCTGCTTGCTCCGGTCTACCAGCCGACCCTCAAGAAGGGGAAAGTTGAGCGTAAAGAGGTCCGTCTATGGACAGAGAGCGCTATTCGCGAACTGAATGGATGTTTCCATAGCATGAACTGGGATGTTTTTAAAGACTCTTGCACTAATCTGGATGAACTGACCGATACTGTGGTAAAATATATTACCTTCTGTGGAGAGATGATAATCCCAAGAAAGACAATCACACTGTAACCTCATAATAAGCCTTGGGTCAGCAAATCCCTCAAGAATTCTATCAATAACAAAAAATAGTTTACTATCAAGGAAATTTATCTGAACAAAAAGAAGTCCAAAAAATGGTGAAAAGGGAACTCAAGCTGGCTAAAATGCAGTATAAGGACAAGATACAGGATGAATTCAGGTTGGGTAGTTCTTGCTGCGCTTGGAGAGGAATTAAGTCCATGATAGGGATCCAGGACAAGAAAAAAGACTAACACAGACAAATCTGACTCCACCCTGGCAGAAGAATGAAATCAGTTCTATTTGAGATTTGATTCAAGTGATTTCTCTGAAGAACTCTCTAAATTTAGAGAAGTCCCATTAAGCAGTGGGATTCAGATAGATGAAATTAGCGTGTTGAGCACTTCTGAAAAAACTAACCCAAGGGTCGGATGGAATAAATCAAATCAAATTAAATCAAATCAATTTTATTTATATAGCGCCAAATCACAACAACAGTTGCCCCAATGCGCTTTATATTGTAAGGCAAGGCCATACAATAATTATGTAAAACCCCAACGGTCAAAACGACCCCCTGTGAGCAAGCACTTGGCTACAGTGGGAAGGAAAAACTCCCTTTTAACAGGAAGAAACCTCCAGCAGAACCAGGCTCAGGGAGGGGCAGTCTTCTGCTGGGACTGGTTGGGGCTGAGGGAGAGAACCAGGAAAAAGACATGCTGTGGAGGGGAGCAGAGATCAATCACTAATGATTAAATGCAGAGTGGTGCATACAGAGCAAAAAGAGAAAGAAACAGTGCATCATGGGAACCCCCCAGCAGTCTAAGTCTATAGCAGCATAACTAAGGGATGGTTCAGGGTCACCTGATCCAGCCCTAACTATAAGCTTTAGCAAAAAGGAAAGTTTTAAGCCTAATCTTAAAAGTAGAGAGGGTGTCTGTCTCCCTGATCTGAATTGGGAGCTGGGAGCTCCCTAATCCAAATAAGCAGCCTACTACTTAAAGGCTGTGCCCCATTCTTAAGTAGAATCTTCACACACATTTTCCAGTGGTCCTTGTCACTTAATAAAGTTCTCACCTTATGGAAAGAATCCATTATTGTTCCTGTGGCAAAGGTACCATCACCTAAATCATTAAATGACTATCGCCCTGTGGCTCTCACCTCAGTGGTGATGAAGAGCTTTGAGCGTATAGTGAAAAAGAGCTTCCTTGCTATGACGCAGACTGTGATTGATCCACTTCAGGCGTCCTCCACCCCAGGAAAGAGGTGGAGGACGCCTTGGCGACACTATTAAATTTAGTTTTCAGGAACCTCGAAGGAAGGAAAACACACATACATCTTTGTTTTGCAGCCTCTTGTCCTTGCTCAAAGGCTTTCAGAAATACCCAGTGTTGTTTTGGGAACTATATGCTGGTTAGTTGATTTTCTGACAACTAGGCCTCAGAGAACTCGTGTTAATGAAACCCTGTCCGAGACTCTGTTGTGTTCCACAGGCTCGCCCCGGGGAAGCGTTTTGTCACCTCAATTGTTCATGCTTTACACTAACGACTGTAAGAGCAGGTTCGAGTCGAGGTACATTATAAAATTTGCTGATGACTCTGTGATTGTCAGCCTTCTGCAGGACCATGAGGTGTGCCACAGACCAGTCCTTGACTATTTTGTTAGATGGTGTGACAACTCTTATCTGCAAATTAATGTGTCAAAAACGAAAGACGTGATCATTGATTTCCGTAAGGAACCACCTGTTGCATCCCAAACCTTTGTCAAAGGTACAGCTGTGGACTTAGTCAGTCATTTTAAGTACTTAGGCACCATCCTGGATGACAAACTGTCTTTTGAGACCAACTCAGATGCCATCTGCAGGAAAGTAAATCAGAGGCTGTTTAATGTCAATAAGAAGTTTCTTAAACTGTTTTACTTATCTTTTATTGAGTCTGTTTTAACATTTGCAATGATTTGTTGGTTTGGGAGCATCAGCATAAAAAATAAGAGCAGGATGAAGAATGTGGTCAAACTCTGCCAAATAACAACTGGCATTAGCCTGAGTGAACTTGACAATGTTTATCAAACCAGAGCCACTCAGAGGGCCATTCTGGCCAATCCTCTCCATCCTCTTGATGCAGAGTTTCAACTCCTCCCATCTAAGAGGAGGTACTCATTCTCTTGTCAGGCCAAATCAAATAGATATTTAAAATCCTTTGTCCTGTCTGCCATTAGATTCCTTAATAGGCTGTAGGTGAATTTGTTGGGAACAAAATGCTGTACTGTAATTTGTGATGACTATGTATGTATGTATTGATTTGTATTATCACTTGTGCCATGTGAGATTTTATTGTCTGATTCTGAACTTTTGCTGCAAACCAAATTACCCTCCGGGGACATTAAAGATTTTCAATTCAATTCCAAAAACCTACAAGATGAATTTTGGAACATGAAACGTATGCACCCTATTAGACGATACTAGAAACTCTGACCGTCCCGAGAGAAAAACTGCTCTTGTATCCAGAGAAATTAGCAGTTTTGATGTTGACATCACTGCTCTGCAGGAAGTGAGAAGAGCCAGATTGGGGCAGCTAAAGGAAGTTGGTGGAGGCAGGCCTGAAGAGCAGCCAAGGTTCCATGGCATCAGCTCTGCTATCAAAACCGATATGATCAAGTGCCTTACCGAACTCCCACAAGGCATAAATTAATGTATTATGACCTTACGCTTACCTTTGTCCAATAACCAGTACACTTTCATCATCTGTGCTTATGCCCCTACTTTAGATGCTGAAGATGAAGCAAAAGAAGTCTTCTTTTCAACCTTAGACTCAATTCTGACCAACACCCACAAAGCTGACCATATTGTTCTCCTTGGTGACTTTAATGCAAGGGTTGGCAGGGATAATGAGCTCTGGAAGGGTACAATCGGCAAAGACAGTATTGGAAAATGTAATTCCAATGGATTGCTGTTACTCACCTTGTGTGCCGAGCACCGTCTTGTCATTACCAACACTCTATTCCGTCAGAGGAACAAGTTTAAGGCAACTTGGCAGCATCCTAGGTCTAAGCATTGGCATTTAATTGACTATGCCATAGTCCATGTGTATGACCTGAGTGAGGTCAGAATTACAAAGGCGATGGTAAGTGCCGATGACTGCTGGACTGACCCTCAACTCATCCTGCTGTCATGTCCCTCAAGTTACAGCCAAAAAGGCGGAATATGGTGACACTGACGCTTCGAAGGTTTGATGTTGTGAAACTTGACCATCTGGAAAAATGTGAACTTTTCAACTATCATTTCGCCAAACTCTTACTTCTGCTGTCGGTGATGATGATGACTATGCCATAAAATATTGGGAAGAACTTAAGGCAGCGATAATCTGCTGCTGTGAGAAATCCATTGGGTATCGGTCTCTGAACCATCAGGAGTGGTTTGATGAAAATGACCGTGGGATCACAGAGCTAATATCTGAAAAGAGGAAAGCTTTTATTGATTGGCAGCGCGAGTTCTCGAATGAGAGCAAAAGAAAAACCTATCATGCCATTAAAGCTTAAGTCCAGAGGCAAATTCATTGTTTAAAGGATGAGTGGTGGACAAATAAGGCAATTGAGATTCAAAGTCTTGCTGACAAAGGAGACACCCGCAGTTTATTTAATGCCACTAAGATGATATATGGTGCAAGCGTGTATGGCGTAGTAGCAGTTAAGCATAATAATGGAACTCTCTTGAAAGATGCTAGCAGTGGAAATAGCCTGGATCTGGTTCTCGCATGTGGTATTGCTGTTATGAATATTGACATCATGCCTCTTACATCAGTGGTGTCTGATCACTCACTTATTAAGTTTACAGTTTCGCTGCCATGTTTAGTGGAACAACAAACTTATATATCATTACAGCGATGCATCAACTCCTCAACTAAGACTGAACTCAAAGCTAGACTGCCTGATGTCTTAGCCTCACTTTTGACAAATACCCAGTCAGTAGACAGACTTGTGGATAGTTTAAACTCAGAGCTCAAAACTACACTCCACATGATTGCACCACCTGTGTTAAAACTGCGCTCCCCCAAATCATAGTCACCTTGGTTCAATGATTATCTGCGTGACCTCAAGCATAAGGCAAGAGGTCTAGAATGAAAATGGCATCGTTCAAAATTAGAAGTATTCCACCTTGCGTGGCGTGATGCTATCTTAGACTATAAGCATGCATTATTGGCTACAAAGTGGACTTATTACTCTGATTTGATCAACAAAAACAAGCAAACTCAAAGTTCTTGTTCGACACGGTGGCAACACTTATTCATGGACAACCACCTGTAGTTCGCTCTCCTTTTACAGCACAAGATTTCCTGGATTACTTTGAGAAGAACATAGAAGACATCAGGTTAAACATATCCCAGCATGCCTTAATCCAGCCACTACACCCTGCTATTGAGGTGGGCGCCGCTACTGAGGTATTACCTAGATTTACAGAATTTGATAGTATCTCACTAGACATGCTGACAAAACCCGTAATGTCAACAAAAAGCACAACCTGTTTATTTGATCCTATACCAACAAAACTGTTTAAGGACCTGTGGTCCACTCTTGGGCCGACTGTGCTGGAAATTATTAATCTTTCTTTAACTTCTGGATCTGTTCCTAAATGTTTCAAATCTGCAGTGATTAAACCATTACTTAAGAAACCTAATCTTGACCGTAGTGTATTGACAAACTATCGGCCGATATCAAATCTCTCATTTTTCTCTAAAATTCTGGAAAAAGTGGTGTCACGGCAGCTCGTAGACTATTTTACTGAGAATAATCTCTTTGAGTCACTGCAGTCTGCTTTTAGAAAATATCATTCTACAGAGACGGCTCACACTAAAATGGTGAATGATCTTCTGCTTACAATGGATTTGGACACCACTACGGTTGTGTTGCTGTTAGATCTCAGTGCTACATTTGATACAGTGGATCATCATATTCTACTTGATAGGCTGGAAAATCATTTTGGGATTACTGGGAGTGCCCTTGCATCGCTGACGTCATACTTGACCAGTCGTTCTCACTGTGTTTTATACAGTAACACTACCTCTAAACTTAGTGACATGAAATTTGGGGTTCCACAGGGGTCTGTCTTAGGCCCCCTGCTTTTCTCCCTTTATATATAATATGTGTCCCTTGGACACATATTGCAGCATTTTGGGATTACCTTTCACTGCTATGCAGATGATACTCAGTTATACATGCCGATAACTGCTGGTAATCTCGTTCACATGAAATCCTTAGAAGATTGCCTTGCAGCAGTGAGAAGTTGAATGTCTAGAAACTTCCTACTTTTAAACTCTGATAAGACTGAAATGATGGTTCTTGGTCCAGTGAGACATCGGCATCAATTTGACCAGTTAACGCACAGTCTCGGCTCATGTGTCATACATCACACTGACAAAGTGAGGAACCTTGGGGTAATTTTTGGTCCTTCATTGTCCTTTGGCCTCCACATTAGAAAAATCACTAGGACTGCTTTCTTCCACCTGCGAAATATAGTGAAGATTCGTCCCATCCTGTCTATGGCTGATGCTGAGACTCTGATCCATGCATTTATCTCTTCTAGATTGGACTACTGCAATGTTCTATTTTCTGGTTTACCACAGTCCAGCATTAGGGGTCTCCAATTGGTTTAAAATGCTGCATCCAGACTTTTACACGAAGCAGAAAGTTCGACCACATTACACTCATTTTGGCATCTCTTCACTGGCTTACTGTCCCAGTGAGATCAGATTTTAAGGTTCTGCTACTAACCTATAAATTGTTCATGGACTGGCACCTCCCTACCTAGCTGACCTAATTAAACCTTACGTACCAGCCCAGGCTTTACGTTCTCAGGGTGCAGGACTACTTTGTGTCCCTAGGGTGAATAAGAAGTCTGTGGGTCACAGAGCTTTCTCTTATCGTGCCCCTGTTCTGTGGAATGATCTCCCTGTGTCAATAAAACAGTCAGATTCTGTGGAGACTTTCAAGTCCAGACTTAAGACGCACTTATTTTCCCTTTCATATGGCAGCATACTGGTACAGTTTTGTTTTACGCTTTTTACTCTTTTAATTCATTTATTAGTAATTGGAGCGGGCTGCAGCCTCAACTTTACCTAAATTCTGGGTCTTTTAGTGAAGTTTAGGGCTAGTGGCCGACGATCACCTTAGTATTTCTCTATTTTTCTTGTTGTTTAATCCGCAAATTATACAGTATTTTTTTTTTATCTTTCTGATGCCTGATTCTGTTTTTTCTTTTAAGTTTTAGTTTAAGGTGCGTGCAGCTCCATCCAGAGATGGGAGTTGTATTCGTGTTGGCGATCCTCCTGTCCTGTGCACCAATAGCATTTCTTGTATATTCGTCCGTGAATTGTTATATGAATTGTTCTGTAATTTATGTTTGTAGCATGGCCCAAGCAGAGGGTCACCCCTTTGAGTCTGGTCTGCTTGAGGTTTCTTCCTCAGAGGGAGTTTTTCCTTACCACTGTTGCTCTGGGGTTGGTAAGGTTAGACCTTACCTGTGTGCAGCACTTTGAGGCAACTCTGTTGTGATTTGGCGCTATATAAATGAAAATAAATTGAAAATTGAAATTGAAAAATTCTGTGAGCTCTTGAACTGCGACTCCTTTGTCGACGAGGCTGTTTATGACAACATTCAGCAACTACCTATAAACCAGGAGCTCGGGAGTGAACCAAGGCCCTCCGAGATACGAACCGCTATTGCACAGATGAAAAATGGCAAAGCTCCAGGCACTGATGGAATTCCTGCAGAGATATTTATGCACGGAGGGATTGATTTAGATTGCTGCATCTATAAGCTCACCCTCCTCATCTAGAAAAGTGAGGAACTACCATTGGACCTGCGAGACGCTGCTATTATCAAAGTCTTTAAGAAAGGAGACAAATCAGAATGCAAACATTATCGTGGTATCTCGCTGCTGGCCATTGCAGGCAAAATAATCTCATGAGTCTTGGCGAACCGTCTCCATCCTCATGCCGAAACATTCCTCCCAGAGGCGCAGTGCAGTTTCCGTGCTCACAGAGGAACCACTGACATAGATAGATAGATAGATAGATAGATAGATAGATAGATAGATAGATAGATAGATAGATAGATAGATAGATAGATAGATAGATAGATAGATAGATAGATAGATAGATAGATAGATAGATAGATAGATAGATAGATAGATAGATAGATAGATAGATAGATAGATAGATAGATAGATAGATAGATAGATAGATAGATAGATAGATAGATAGATAGATAGATAGATAGATAGATAGATAGATAGATAGATAGATAGATAGATAGATAGATAGATAGATACTTTTAATGTCCCCATGGGGAAATTTGTCTTGGACTTCTCAAAAATCATGACCCATACAAAGATACAGAACAAGACATAAACAGTTCATAACAATAAATAAATACATACATAAATAAAGAATAAAAATAAATAAAAAAACATACAAGTACTAAAACCTCCTAATGTGCCTGATTGTTAGCGGTGTTTATTATAATATTTGTTAAGGGCTATGATTGATATAGGAACAAAAGAGTTCCTATATCTATTCAGTCTGCAATGGGGGACTCTGAAACACCGACCCGATGGTAGCAACTCGTATTGCGTGTGCAGAACATGGGAGGAGTCCGAAAGAATTCTGTCCGCTTGCTTCATCACGCACTGATCAAAAACTGACTGAGGATTGTTATACTGTTTCAAACCAATGATTTTCATTGCTGTGAGAACAAGGTAGTTTAATTTTGATCTTAGGGACACAGGAAGGTTCCCAAACCAAGTGGTTATGCCATATCTTAGAATGCTTTCAAGAACTGCCTGATAAAACAGTAACATCATTTTTTGGTCGACTCCATGAAAACACCGTAGAAAATAGAGTCGTTGATTCAAGCGGGAACATAACCAGTCAACATGAGTGTTCCATGTAAGGGAACTGTCTATACAGACACCAAGATATTTGTACGATTGCACCTGTGTGATTGGTTGCTGGTGTATAATTACAGGGTTGTGATTGCCAACTAACTTTGGGTCAAAAATGACTTCCTCTGTCTTTTTAACATTTAAAGTAAGGTAACTGGAATCACACCACTCAACAAACTGCCTCACCTCTGAATGATAGACATGATCTTTACGGCTCAGCAACTTCAAGAGAAATGTCGCGAGCAGCATCAACCATCAAGAGAAATGTCGCAAGCAGCACCAACCACTCTACATGGCCTTTATCGATCTATCTAAGGCCTTTGACTTTGTCAACAGTGAGGCCTTGTGGAGACTCCTAGCCAAATATGGCTGCCCTGAGAAATTCATCACCATTCTCAAACCTCTCCATGACGGCATGGTTGCAAGAGTTCTTGACAACTGGCACATTCACCCCTGACATTGGAGTGAATGTGAGGCATTATTTGTAAAGGGCTTTGCGCGTCTGATGCAGATGGAAATGCGCTATATAAATGCAGTCAATTTATTTACAACTGCTCCAATAGTGAACTCTTTGAAGTGCGAACCGGTGTTAAACAAGGCTGTGTGATTGCACCCACACTTTTCTCAATTTTTATATTAGCAATCTTTCAGATAACAAAAAACCACCTTCCTGAAGGAATAGCAATCACCTACCGCTTGGATAGGGGCCTATTCAATCACTAAAACCAAGACCTGCACAACTTCCATTATCGAACTTCAATACGCTGACAACAACTGTGTCTGCGCCACATCACAAGAGGCTATTCTGAAT
The DNA here is from genome assembly GCF_902500255.1 of Thalassophryne amazonica. NCBI lineage: Eukaryota > Metazoa > Chordata > Actinopteri > Batrachoidiformes > Batrachoididae > Thalassophryne > Thalassophryne amazonica. Next base: position 1,560,378 of record NC_047104.1, read on the forward strand.
GTGTTTGGGCAAGCATACCAACGGTTGGGCCGGTCTGTAAATGTGAAAAAGACTGAGGTTCTTTTCCAACCTTCGCCAGCTCAAATGAATGGCCACCCTTCCTTTAAGATCAATGAGTCTGCCCTGGAAAATGTTGAATCTTTCCCATATCTGGGCATATGGGACGAGATCCAATCTGGATTGATCTCATCTAATATGATGAGATCCAGCACCGCCTTCGTGTCGCCAGTTATGCCTTTGGACGAATGTGTGAGAGGGTATTTCAAGAGAGCTGTGTACAATCCAATACCAAGGTGAAGATCTTCAAAGCCGCCATGTTAACATCCCTCCTCTATGGCTCAGAAATCTGGCCCACCTACAAGCACCACATTCTAGGTATTAGCTGGATGAAATGTCAGACCAACAACAGTGAAAACCGACTGCAGAAGCATAGAGGCCATGATAATCCAAAACCAACTCCGCTGCACAGAATGGATGAAACACGCCTCCCCAAGCAAATTCTCTATGGCAAGCTCAGCTTTGGAGCAAGATCAATAGGAAGGCAGAGGAAGCATTGTAAAGACAATAAGGCTGCTCTGAAAGCTTGTAATATCAATCAATCAATCAATCAATTTTATTTATATAGCGCCAAATCACAACAAACAGTTGCCCCAAGGTGCTTTATATTGTAAGGCAAGGCCATACAATAATTACATAAAAACCCCAATGGTCAAAACGACCCCCTGTGAGCAAGCACTTGGCGACAGTGGGAAGGAAAAACTCCCTTTTAACAGGAAGAAACAGGAAGAAATGTGAGAGAAAAGGAAGGTTGGAGATTGGCCTATAATTAGCTAAGATAGCTGGGTCAAGTGATGGCTTTTTAAGTAATGGTTTAATTACTGCCACCTTAAAAGCCTGTGGTACATAGCCAACTAATAAAGATAGATTGATCATATTTAAGATCGAAGCATTAAATAATGGTAGGGCTTCCTTGAGCAGCCTGGTAGGAATGGGGTCTAATAAACATGTTGATGGTTTGGATGAAGTAACTAATGAAAATAACTCAGACAGAACAATCTGAGAGAAAGAGTCTAACCAAATACCGGCATCACTGAAAGCAGCCAAAGATAACGATACGTCTTTGGGATGGTTATGAGTAATTTTTTCTCTAATAGTTAAAATTTTATTAGCAAAGAAAGTCATGAAGTCATTACTAGTTAAAGTTAAAGGAATACTCGGCTCAATAGAGCTCTGACTCTGTCAGCCTGGCTACAGTGCTGAAAAGAAACCTGGGGTTGTTCTTATTTTCTTCAATTAGTGATGAGTAGTAAGATGTCCTAGCTTTATGGAGGGCTTTTTTATAGAGCAACAGACTCTTTTTCCAGGCTAAGTGAACATCTTCTAAATTAGTGAGACGCCAATATAAGCGCAGACAACTGGGAAGAGCTTGCCTACGATCGGTCGTGATGGAGAAGCGCAACCCATGAGAGGGTCAACTCCTTCGAGCTTGCAAGATGACGCAGGCAAGAGGAGAAGTGACAAAATTGCAAGAGGTGTGAAAAGATAACTCCTTCAACCACCTCCTCATTCTTCTGTTCGGTGTGCCAGCAAACTTACGCTTCCCGTATTGGCCTCATGAGGCACCGTAGGGTGCACAAGTAATCTCAGCCCTACTGCTCTTATACAATCTTACTAGCAATGGACAGTCTTACTCACTTGTGAAGGATTCCCGATGATGATGATGAATGCTGCCATAACAGAACGTTGATAGGACTAATATTTTTCCATGCCTTCGTCTCCTCCAGGTTGGACTACTGTAACGCACTCCTCACTGGGATCCCTGGCAGGAGCATTCAAAAGCTCCACTATGTTCAGAACAGCACTGCCAGGGTCCTGATGAGGGTGCGGAAATACAAGCACATCACCCCCATCCTCCACACCCTCCACTGGCTCCCTGTTCACCTCCGTACAGATTACAAGGTCCTTCTGCACACCCACCACTGCCTCTATGGTGATTCCCCCACCTACCTCACAGACCTGCTCACTCTACACACCTCAGGTAGAACCCGGTCAGGCCAACAGCACTGTCTTCTGCTGCCCAGGACATGGTTCAAGACCATGGGGGACCGAGCTTTTGAGGCCGCTGCTCCTCGTCTGTGGAACGCTCTACCAGACCACCTCAGGGCCCCACAGACGGCTGATGCTTTTAAGAAAGAACTAAAAACTTATCTTTTTAGGAAAGCTTACAGTCAATGTTATTAACTGATGTGTATATTTTATGATGTTTTTATTGTTATTTTTTGTCTCTGTAGCACTTTGAGATTTGGAATCAGATGTAATGTGCAGTATAAATAAAATTTATTATGATTATTATTATTATTATTAGAAACAGATATTAGCTAACAACACTGAACAATGGACATTCTGAATATTTACATTCTGGACTCACACACATTTCCAGCAGGGGCGATAAATCATCTTCATATTAAAACTGCATGTGTGATTTTATTTAGTAAGTTCAAAGGACGGACGTGGATGACAAGCGGGTGAAAACACTTATTTACATTGTGCTCCTTTTAAAAATCAAATGACAAAATAGAAGTAAAAATAAAATAAAAAATAATAATAACAAGAGCAACAGAGATTTCTGATGTCCGCCAATCCTGATCCGGATTACCTCCAAAATTCAGTGAAGTCTTCCATGGCCTAAATTTTGTCAAAATCTGTGCAGTAGTTTTGATGTAACCCTTCTAACAGACAGACAAATAAATAAACAGCACTGATTTTATTATGTTGTTGGCGGATGTAATAATATTAATAATAATAATAATAATAATAATAATAACTAGGACTGCAAGCAGTCATATACGGGCCTTTGTTCCGCGCGACCGCCTACCCAGGCCAGTGGGTGCCCTTGTGACCACATGTGGGCATGTGCATGCAGGGGTAACCACTCATCACACAGTTAAAATTTTAAACAAATCACACAATGCATCAAGGAGTTATGACATGTTGATTGTTCATCCACTAGGGGGTGCTCAGTGTACAAACAGAGGGGCCAGGTGTGTTCAGGGGCCAACCGTCATCATACATGTGAAGTTTCAAGTCAATCAGGCAAAGCATGAAGGAGTTATCATGACTTGATGTTCCATGGCAAAGGGTCAAAATGGCGGCACCATAGCGGCCACACCCTTCAACATAGAGAAAAGCTTTGGATAACTTTTGGTCAGTATCATCTTTGGATGCTGTCAAAGAAATTTGAAGTGCATTGGACAAAATCCCTAGGAGGAGTTCGTTCAAATACAACATGTGGAAATCATTTCAAAATGAGAAGAAAATTCAAAATGGCTGACTTCCTGTTTAGAGTAGACTCATGGTGCAAGAGACTTTTTTGTACATCTATGCAAGTCACACATGTGTACCAATTTTCATCTCCCTACTCCAAAAAAACCCCTATGGGGAGGGATTTTTGAAAGTTTCAAGGGGGCGCTATTGAGGCATTTTGCCCCGCCCATGGGCAACGCCCCTATGAATTGTAAGAGGTTGTCGTGCTCGACCTGTGTATCAATTTTCATGATGATGTGACAAAATTAAAGCCGTCAAAAGGAAGAACGTAATTTCATGGCGAATGGGCAATATTCAGCACGCCACCACACAGATGCCGTTACTCGTAACTTCACAGCGTTCATTGCCTACATTCACCAATTTGTTCTGCATGTTTTAGAAGTGGAATTAAGTTGATTGGGTTAAGTATGTGACATCAGGACCTCTTAAAGAAAAATAGGACATTTCCCACCACCACTGGTGGGCGCTATAGGGCAGGTGGGAACTTAAGATATGTAGACGTTCAGGGCGGAGCCCTCATCATGTCCAGCAAGTTTGAAGGATCTACGATGAAGTATGTGGGTGTGACAGCCGTTTGAAGTGAAATAGCGTGCTCCGAAAAGCTCGCCAAAGTTTGACGACCCCTAGCAGCCACGCCTTTTGACTTAATTAGAATCTTTTGATAACTTTTGATCACCATTGTGTTGTGATGATTTTGACCATATTTGAAGACGATCGGATGAAATCCCTAGGTCGAGTTTGTTCAAATGTAAGTAGTGGAAATGGCCAAAAATGGCAAAAATTTGCTCAAAATCGAAACTTAAAATCAAAATGGCCAACTTCCTGTCGATATTTCACCATGACAGTAATAGACTTTTTCGTGTGTCCTGCATGGTAAATATGCGTACCGTATTTCGTGAGGCTACGATGAAAAAAGCCCAATGAGGAGGGGTTTTTGAAAATTTCTAGGGGGCGCTATTTCGCGATTTTTCTGCGACCATGTGCGACGCCCCCCAAAATATCGAATTTCGGATCCGGCCGAACGACTTTGGAAAGTTTGGTGAGTTTTTGAGCAATTCGAAGAGGCCGAAATTTCGATTTCAAGAGTGAGAATAATAATAATAATAATAATAATAATAATAATAATAATAATAATAATAAAAATAATAATAATAAACAGCGCAATTACAATAGGGTCCTCGTAGGACGTTGCCTACTCGGGCCCTAACTAGGACTGCAAGCAGTCATATACGGGCCCTCGTTCCACACGACCGCCTACCCAGGGCAGTGTGTTGTCTTGTGACCACATGTGGGCATGTGCATGCAGGGGCAACCACTCATCACACAGTTAAAATTTTAAACAAATCATACAATGCATCAAGGAGTTATGACATGTTGATTGTTCATCCACTAGGGGGCACTCAGTGTACAAACAGAGGGGCTGGGTGTGTTCAGGAGCCAACCGTCATCATACATGTGAAGTTTCAAGTCAATCAGGCAAAGCATGAAGGAGTTATCATGACTCGATGTTCCATGGCAAAGGGTCAAAATTATGGCACCATAGCGGCCACACCCTTCGACATAAAGAAAAGCTTTCGATAACTTTTGCTTAGTATCATCTGTGGATGCTGTTAAATAAATTTGAAGTGCATTGGACAAAATCCCTTGGGGGAGTTCGTTCAAATACAACATGTGGAAATCATTTCAAAATGAGAAGAAAGTTCAAACTTCCTGTTTGGAGTAGACTCTTGGTGCAAGAGACTTTTTTGTACATCTATGCAAGTCACACATGTGTACCAATTTTCATCTCCCTACTCCAAAAAAAACCCTATGGCGAGGGGTTTTGGAAAGTTTCAAGGGGGCGCTATTGAGGCATTTTGCCCCGCCCACGGGCGATGCCCCTATGAATTCTAAGAGGTTGTCGTGCTTGACCTGTGTATCAATTTTCATGATGATATGACAAAATTAAAGCCGTCAAAAGGAAGAACGTAATTTCATGGCGAATGGGCAATATTTGGCACGCTGCCACACGGATGCCGTTACTCGTAACTTCACGGCGATCATCGCCTACGTTCACCAAGTTGTTCTGCATGTTTTAGAAGTGGAAGGAAGTTGATGGGGTTAAATATGTGACTTCAGTACCTGTTTAAGTATAATGTTCATATGGCGAAGGGTCAAAATGGCGGCACCATAGCGGCCACACCCTTCGACATACAGAAAAGCTTTCAATAACTTTTGGTCAGTATCATTTCTGGGTGATCTGTAAGAAATTTGAAGTGCATTGGACAAAATCCCTAGGAGGAGTTCGTTCAAATACAACATGTGGAAATCACGCCAAAATGAGAAGAAAATTCAAAATGGCCGACTTCCTGTTTGGAGTAGACTCTTGGTGCAAGAGACTTTTTGTACGTCTATGCAAGTCACACGTGTACCAATTTTCATCTCCCTACTCCAAAAAAAAACGCTATAGGAATGGTTAATATTCGGCACACCGCCACACGGATGCCGTTACTCGTAACTTCACGGCGTTCATCGCCTACGTTCACCAATTTGTTCTGCATGTTTTAAAAGTGGAATTAAGTTGATTGGGTTAAGTATGTGACATCAGGACCTCTTAAAGTAAAAATAGGACATTTCCCGCCACCACTGGGGGGCGCTATGGCGGAGGTAGGAACGTAAGATATGTAGACGTTCAGGGCGGAGCCCTCATCATGTCCAGCAAGTTTGAAGGATCTACGATGATGTTTGTGGGCGTGACAGCCGTTTGAAGTGAAATGGCGTGCTCCGAAAAGCTCGCCAAAGTTTGACGACCCCTAGCAGCCACGCCTTTTGACTTAATTAGAATCTTTTGATAACTTTTGATCACCATTGTGTTGTGATGATTTTGACCAAATTTGAAGTCGATCGGAT